>NC_025995.2:2577544-2877544 GCF_000442705.2 Elaeis guineensis
TCAAATTATTCTGCTTTTAATTTAGGGTGTAATTAGGATGAGCCCAAATTGGAAAAGAAGAGCCCGGGCTTTTCGTGTTTTCGATTTTTATATATTTGATAGCGAAACGAAGTTTATTTAACGTAACGCACGGCATTTTCCCTTTTTTTTTTAAAAAAAAAAAAGGTTAACGTACGGCATTTAACTTTTTTTTAAAAAAAGTGAAGATGGCGACTAATGAAGCCATTGGTCACCAAAATTTATTAAAATAAAATAATTATAGATAGAATGAAAAAAAATACTGTGTTTAATTTTTTATGAATAAATAGACACCTCTATTAAAATATTTTTTTATTTTCACTCGAAGAAAATAAAATCTATGAGATAAAGATAAGGATATATAAAACTTATTTGATTTGCTGGAGTAACTTTCCTTCTACATAGTTATTTTTTGAGAATAAAATTTTGATAAATTTATTTTATCATAAAAAAATAATTTATATTAGTTAAGTATCTATTTTTTTGAAAAAAATTATATAGAACATCTATGATATTCTTAATAGATATAAACTATATTTTTTTGCTCCTAAATTTTATAGAAATAATATTATTATATTTATATTGATATAAATATAATATTAATAATATAACACTAGATCATAATAATTTATTATATTAATATAATACTAATATATTAATATTTATTAATATTTTAATATAATAAATTTATTGATATGGATATAAATATAATATGTTAGTATAAATATTAGTATATTATATAAATACTATATTATTATTATTAAAAATATTATATCAATATAAATATTAAAATAATATTAAAAAATAATAAATATCATAATATTATATAAAAATATTAAGATAATATTAATATTTATAATGATAATATTTAAATGATATTTTGGAGGAGAGTATTTGAAAATAAAAAATACTATGGGAAATTTCAAAACTCATCTCTCTTATACTTTTTCAATCCATGTGAGACGTGGAAAATGTCTTCCCATGGAAAGAAGAAATTATTATATGCACCAGTGCAAGTGAATTAAGGCAAATCCAGAAGCATATGCATAGTAGATAGTGCGCAATCAGAAATTGGTGAAATACAAAGGATAGCGCGGCATGTTTCTGCCATGGGATTTGGCGCAGCCTAATTGCACATGATGCATACAATACGAAAATCATAAAAAAAGATTTTTACATTCTCTCACTTTTTAAAATTTCAATCAAACAAAAAACTTCCTCTTCATTTTTTTTAGAAGTTCTTCCTCTTCCCTCACTTCCCGTGAACCAAATGGGTCCAAAACAAAAAAAATTCTACCAAAAAAAAATAAACTATGAAGTTTTTATTTTTTTAAGTATAATACAAAATTCTAATAAACCAATGACCGGTTAAAGCATAACATGCATCTAGACTGGAAGCAAAAAACCAAAGTAAGACCATCTCAAGTAGCGCACACTATATACATCAGCTGTGAGAAATTGATTTAATTCGTTGGACCATAATCACGTGTTACACAGGCAATGATCCAGTCCAATTTTGCCTGATGGAAAAGTAGCTTTGAATCACATATTTTTTTGATTCCCACTAATTTTTGTATAAAATATAGGTAAATAAAAGCTTATCATTTAAAGAATTAAAAAGAAAAGAAGAAAATAAGCTTATAATTTAGCTATAATTTAGGAGATATATGACATTCATCATAAACTATCTCAACTTAAATGGATGTCATACAAGGGTAGCTTCGTCAAGCCGCTACCTAGATAATATTTAAACCAGGTCTCTATTCTTATATTTGAAATAAGTTTGGCTAAGTTTTCTATTATAATGGTTGCTATATAAGAGTAGCACCGTCATGCTACCAGCAAGTAATATTTAAACCTCATCCCAATCTCTGTTGTTATATTTTGAAAAAAAAAAAAAAAAAAGTATGGCTAAGTTTTCTTTTACAATTTAGTCAAATTCTCTCCACTTGGAAAGAAAAATCAAAAAAACCTCTCTCTCTCTTCCTAGATTTCAACTCTCCCATTATTTGAAGCTTCAATCTCATATCTTGAAAAGGATAGCAGGATGAGATTCACCATCCAATTTCTCTCTCTCTATCCCACCAAATCTGCCCAATTTATGGGCATATACTCATATTCTCTCCCAGTCTCTCTCCTAACCACCACGCCTCCTTAATAGGTACCTTTTCTCCTATTAAAATTGGGGAAAGTTCAATTCAATATATTCCTACCTATAATCTTGCATTATTTGACTTTTATGTTATATTTTTCAAATTCTCTTTTAAGTATGTTTTCGGATTCAAGAAATAAAAAAAAATCAACTCCATATAAAATGCTTATCATTTTGCTTTCTTTTTATTTTAATCAATTTATATCTTAAATTGATTTTATTATATTTTATTTATTTATGTTTTTAAAGCATAATTTTCATGCCTAATTACTATTCTATTTAAATTAGAAAGAAATCTAAAACCAACTTTATTGTTAACAACATATGTTTTATAGAAAAAAATTATTTTCACATCTATCCTTTGATAAGTACGGGAAAAAAGCATGTATATCCTATCAAAATTCTAGGTTTGCATATTTTTCCTAGAATGCATCATTAGCTTCTACTTCTAATTTTTGTTTGGATAGGTTAAAATTAAACATAAACTATCTATTAACTATTTTTCTTTAAACATATAAATTATATGAATATTTTAAAAATAATTTTTTGAAATATCCTAAGGGCATCGATGTTCCTCTCAATTTTCTAAATTGTAAATGAGCAGTTATAGATAGACTTTTAGCTTGGTGATTGCACTTATGGGAGGATATTCGAGGTTCAAATCATAGAATGCGTTTCACAAGTGACTTATATAAAATGCTAATTGATGCTATTATTGAACAACTGACACAGAGTTCAGAAGAATAATTTTGATTATATTTAATTTGATAATTAGAATATATTATATGATATAATTTATATTAAGTGATTATAAAATAATGATTAAAATAATATATAAAATATTTTTATACTAATATGTTGAGCTACTTAACCTAAACTTGATCTAGTGGCCAGACCCAAGTCCTCGTGAACATCTCATGCTTTAATTTCTTCTCTCCCTCTCATGATGTAACCTATTCCTTCCATCTCACTTCCTCTCTCACACATGAACGGCATTTTGTGTTGCCAAAACTGTTCCCTTTTTTTTTGCCCCTCTAACCACTTCCAAACTCCACTCGCATTTGGGAAGGGCTAGCAAAGTATCATCTGACCCATCTGATCTGTATTCAACCCATCATAAATATATTTGAGCTTAAGTTAAACGAATTTGAGTCATAAATAGATCGACTCATTAAATCTATTTAATATTTAAATCAAATTTAAATTTTAGATATATAATCTATTTAATCTATTTAATATTCAAATCAGATTAAGTCAGATAATTTGTTTAACCCATTTAAACTGTTTAACTCATATAAGACCTGTTTAATTTATTTAAAATCTATTTAATCTATTTCTGATCTATTTAATCTGACCTATTTAATCTATTTTATCTATTTAATCTAATTTGATTTGTTTAATAAATATGTTAAGTGGATCGAGTTGGGTTATTTATTTAACAAACAGATCAGATTTAGATCTAAATTTATGATCTATTGAATAAATAGGCTAGATTTGGATTAACGATTTCTAATCTGAGCTATATTGATCCGGTTCGATCCGACCCAATTGCCACCCCTAGATTTGGGAGGAGTTTTTTTTTTTTTTGATGATGCTTGGAGGGTACTTCGATTGTCAAGCTTGGGTCATGCCTACTTGGGCTCGATGCTGTTTGGGCTTGTTTGTATTTTAGGTCGAGTTTGAACTCGGGTTGGTGCCGGGCAGGCTCCTAATAGTTGTGTAGAGTAGCCTGGTTGGGTATTAATTTATAGTCATAATGCCAATTTTAGCCCTTATGATTCTAAAAAAAGTTAAGGTGGGTTTTGCTATAGGGCTCCAAAGGATTTTTTAATCTTTTTATCTATTTTTGAGCGTAGGATTGAATATGGATCACTCAAATATCAGCTTGGTGGGTACTAATATACATAACTGGTGCGCTAAATAAATCAAAGATCAAAGTTATTTCATACCACTATCAAATTAATTATTTTCAAAAAATCTTCATTTCTCTTTGGACCACTCGAGGGGGCCGTATGTGGTGGGAAAACTGCAAGTGCGCGAGATGGGGAGGGGAGATCGAGGGTGGAAGATCTATGCCCATGAAAAAGGGGTGGTGGGGGGCACATGCGGTGGGAAAATCATGCCGAAAAAGGGGGGTGAGGGCGTGAGGTGAGGTGGGAACCATGGGAGAGTGGGGTGGATCATGCGGGAAGGGATGGGTGTAGGAGCCACCGACACCTCAAGGGGGGTGTGGTGGGGAAACTATGGGGGCGTGCAGCAGGGGGGCAGTGGTGTTGGGCAGTGCACAGAGATGCCCAAGCGCCTGTGGAGGGGGGGCGGGGGATCGTAGAGAAGCCACGGACTGCACCAGGTCGGGGTGGTGCATAGAGGAGCCGCGATGGGGGGTGCAGCACACAGAGGAGCCTCGGCACCAAGGGGGAGCGAGGCACACAAAGAAGCCCAACGCCCGTGGTTAGCCATAGTACCCGTGGTATGGGGGGAGACCGTAGAGAAACTAGGGGGCGGTGTCGCAGAGGAGCCACGGTATCCTGGGGTAGCTGCCCGAGGGGGCCAACACGACGCGTAGGGAGCCGCGACGCCAGGGGCAAGGGTCGGGATCGAGAGCGAGAAGGTACGGACTGCTAGTGGGGGTGGGGGTTGGGGGGCGGCAGGGCGGGGGGTGACATCGTGTGAAGGAGCTTTGTGTGGCACCGCCCGAGGGGATTGAGCGTGAAGGAAGCCGTGGATGACGGATGAAAGATGAACAAAAAAAATATAATAATAAAATATTATTTTTTAATAAAAAATAAAATATATAAAAATTATAATATATAATATCTTAAATATTTTTGTAATATTTTATTAAAATAGAGTACTGTAGCAAAATCAACTTAAGGTTTGTAACCCTTGCTAGGAGATTTTTGGAGAAGGTGAAGACAGCTTCTATCGGGCGGCGGAAAAGGAGAGCATTATCATGTACTATTGGGTGATAGGAACGTTCGGTCACTACGTGGATTAGACTTTGATGTTGTAGGTGAGGATAAATGTAATATGCTTGACATGACAGGTATTGAACTTTAAGCATGCGCCTTGTTTGGTCAAAATCATGCCTTACAGCAATGTGCCAGAGATTGGTCAAACCCCAAATTTGATCCAAACTAGTCTTTTTGATTCACTTTATTATATATTTTTTTAAAAAAAATTGTTTGGTGTGGTTTGAGAAAATCTTGAATCAAAAAATTTTGTGCGATTTCAGTTTGAGTTTTCAGAAAATAATTCAAATTGTCTTGATGTGGCCCTATCCCTATATATATATATATATATATATATATATATAGATTTTTTAATTTTTTCTTATACTTTCTCTTATAAATAAAATAAAATTTTTATATTAAGACTTAGCTCAACCCATTTAATTTGACTTATTGAGCATCAACCTAATAAATCAAAATGGATCAAATATCTCAATCAGGTAGAAGTGACTTTTGTAGATGGTTAGTTCGGTTTTAGTTTTGGTTTTAAAAAATTAATTTAAATTGGTTTGATTTTAGATTTATTTCAAAATCAACCAGATTTAACATGTGCACACACCTGATGCCTTGCACAATATCATGTGGTATCATGAGCATCATTGACCCCATATTACTATAAACAAAGCAAGCCAGCCTTTTTATTTAAAAAATGAAAAAAATCAAGCCAACTAGCCACCCAAAGGCCAACAGGCTCTCCACAACCCAAACTGTAGAAATCCTCTATAAGTTGATTAGGTAACAGATGATATAGCCTGAAATAATAAATTTAGATTCTTTTCCAATCCATTTCTTCCTAAATTGTATCAGGCCAGAAAGTGTTCAACCAAAAAGCTCTCTGAAGTCGCATTAAGTTTTTGAAGAAGCTCTGAGTCACCGAGTCCTTACCGATGAGCTCAGGGTACTTCGCCGATGGTGATCCACCTAGTAGATCTCTTTCAATCTGAGCTGAGTGATGTCCCCATGAAGTGGGAACCGAAGAATCTTTTTTTTAAAAAAAGAGAGATGAAAAAAAAAAGATTTTCGGTTAGAGCATTCAAAAGAAAGTGATTAGAAAAAGATCATCCCATAAAAATATAATTTTTATATTGTTAGAATTTAACAACTCGAGATTCGGTTTATATTGAGCCCACAACGAGGTCCACGATGAAAAACGAAGTTCAACGAGATCAAGATCATCCCAAACGAAATTCGGACGAAGAAGATACATACAAGAGAAGTCGGCACGAAATTCGGAGCGACCACAGCGTGGCCGTGTGCGGCAGTGCGTGGCTCAGGCGTGGCCAGCACGTGGGTTGGGCGCGCGCAGGGCGTGGCCCAGCAGGCAGGCCCGGGCACATGAGTCGGCCTAGTCTTGGGCGCGCGGGGCACGGCCCAGGCCCGGGCACGTGGGCCGGCCCAGGTCTGGGCGCGCGGAGCACGACCCAGGCCCAGGCGGGAGCGGCCTAGGCCCAGCGCCCTGCTTTGAGGCCCGATTGCCCGGTCCACCATGGATCAGACGGTGCACAGCAGATTCTGTGGACCATGCGGGTGTTTTCCACGCATGTCGCGCGGTCCACGTATGGGTTGATCCCGGTCTCGATCCAACAGCTGGGGAAGTTTTTTGGGCTTGATTAGGACTCCTAAACCTAATCTAATTGATGTTTATGAAGCGAAAATTCAGTACAAGGGCAAAATGATAATTTTAAAATTTTTTTAAAATTACTATTTTACAGCGAAATTATTAATTAATCTCATTAATTAATACTAATTAATCCTACACTAGGATCTAAATATGATACAATAGCATTCATTTAAATTTGAAATTCAAATTTGAAACAGTAAACTTTTTACTGTACTGTGTTTAGAACACATCACCTTTTGCGGGTAGTCGATCACCGCAATCTGATCACCGTCGGATGGCTCTGATCGTCACGTCGCAGCCACACTAGTGTCTGGCCTCTGCGGATCGTCCACACGAAGCTCCCGTCTGATCGGCTCCTCACGAATGCTAGTTCGTGATTTCACCTTTTTGATGGCTGATGTTGATTGAACTCCTTCGATCGATGTGTGCCGACTCCTCGGACGCTCTGGATCATCTGCACGATTGGTTGAGAGGCTGATGGATCTCTCCCTGAAATTTGGTGGAGTCACGACACTCGTGGCACACCAATCTCACTTCCCGAACCCTAGGTAGAAACCCTAGGGTACACACCAAAAACCCTGCACCCAATTTTCTTTCTTTTCTTTCTTTTTCTCTCGGAAGGTTTTGGACCTTCACCTCACACACAAGGCTTCCTCATGCCCTACTTTCTTTCTCAGAATTTTTCTACGCACGTCCCAGCTCCCTATCTCTTTTAAAACAGTTCAAAACGTGTCTTATCCGCGTGAGAGGATAAAGACAAGTGGTTACACATTTGAATTCAAATCAAATTTGAATTCAAACTAAAACCAACTCATCTCTATCCCGCGTGAGAGGATAAAGACAAGTGGTTACACATTTGAATTCAAATCAAATTTGAATTCAAACTAAAACCAACTCATCTCTATCCACTTGGGCGTGAGAAGAGAAGGTGCAAGTCTGCTTTGTGCGTAGAAAGGTTTCACGAGAAACTCTTTCTCGTGTGAGATGTGGGGCACTAAAGTAGATAATGTCATGTATGCGCAAGAGATAAGTTATCCATTCAAATTCAAACACGCTTTGAATTTGAATGGCTAACTAATCATCTTTATCCAAATATTGGCACACAAGAGTGGGCGTGAGAAGAGCTTTGCGTGAGAAAAAATTCACGAGAAGTTTCTTCTCGTGAATTCAAATGGGCGCAGAGATTTAAGGTGGTGCAGGGATTCAAATTCAAATGGTGGTTTGATCTTAATTGAACCAACCTAATCAAAATGCGTTAAGCACAATTAGACTAAATTAAACCCAACATAATTAGGCTTAATTAGGCTCAATAAAATTCTAATCAAATCAGGAATTAACTAAGCCTAACCCCTGATCAAATCAGGAACTAAACCACCTTAGCGATTAGATCAATACTTAACCTAATCGGGTCAATCCAAACTGAATCCAATTCAATTGGACTTGATCTAAAAATAATTACTCAATCAAATTGAGTTAATTAGCGATCAAATCACTAATAAAACCTCTCATAATTATTGAGTCCAAATCCGATGAGCAATCGGGTATCAAAGTCCATCAATATGAAATCCTGATCAAAGAGTTCAAATTTCAAATTCAAAATTTGAAATTCAAAATTTTGCCCCCGGTATCCAAAATGTGTGGAACTCATGATTAGAGAATCCTAATTCTCAATCATAGAGTTTCAGACACATAAGACTCATAATCAGCCATCAGATCAGAAAGGAACCTTTAATGTGTGTGACCCCGCAGGTTCGAACCTAAGCCGGTAGCACAGGAACCAATTCCTGTATTAATCGAAGTGATCATCTAGCAATGGTACCTGATGACTGGATAGGTCGAATAGTCACAATCGCAACATTCAGAACCTACATGAATATGGTTACCGTATAATTCATCCCTTTTGACCCTTGTGTTTAGGACGACTCAGGGTCAAACTGTCAACCTTGATAAGATCATCCGAATCGTGCTCAACTCAATTAGTCCTATGACTCCTCACTAGGACTACCCTGGCCAAGGTTTTGCTAAATTAAAACACCACTATACACAGCTCCTAAACTGGAGTGGTCAATCCCATCTTGACACATGCACCGACAAGTCAAATACTTGACTACACCCAGCAGCCTTCCATCACTGAATTAGAAATTCAGGTAGTGCAGTGAGTTGCTTGCAAGTCACCATGGCGGTCTCAGGTCGGAGGGACATTTATACCCATATCCCATCGGAGCAAATCTTGACAGCAGAAATAGCTCCGGAGTTGGTCACGTTCAGTGCAGATGTACCATTATATCTCACCTGTATGCCATACCAGTGTCTTCACACTCCTTGATTATGAGGACAACCAACCCATATGGCACACAATGACCTATGCTCGATAAACGTTGTCGTCCTTGGTAACAACGTATCATTTGGTCACGAACAGGTTTAAGGACTAAGCGACAAATCCTCCTTTGTCGAGTCTAAATAGTCTTAAGGACTTCACCACAACACAGGAGTTCATTAGAAGATGAAACATTTGTGATGAAAAAATGCCAAAATAACTTTTATTTATTTATAATTCATGTACTAATACAAAAGGAGCACAACCGTCAACAGGCTGACGATTGGCTTTGGGACACTATTTCCAACAATCTCCCACTTGGCCTAAAGTCAATCGGTGCAGTATCTAATACCCGTCTTTGACTTGTAGTCGTTGAACTCCTTCACCGCAATGGCTTTAGTGAATGGGTCAGCCAGGTTCTTCTTTCCATCGATCTTCTGAAGGTCGACATCACCTAGATCCACGATCTCCCGGATGAGATGGTAGTGGCGCAGAATATGCATCGTCCGCTGGTGTGCCTTCAGTTCCTTCGCCTGAGCAATGGCTCCAGAGCTGTCACAGTAGAGCAAAACTGGACCAACAAAGGAGGGTGCTACTCCGAGCTCGGTGATGAATTTTCTCAGCCACACCGCTTCTTTGGCAGCATTTGATGCAGCAATATACTCCGCCTCGCATACTGAATCAGCCACAGTGTGCTGCTTGGAATTCTTCTAGCAGACAGTCCCACCATTAAGGGTAAAAATAAATCCTGACACACTCTTGCTGTCATCGCGATCAGACTGAAAACTAGAGTCTGTAAACCCTATAAGTCTCAAGTCCGATTCACCATATACAAGCCACTGGTCCTTAGTATTTCTTAAATACTTCAGGATGGTTTTAATAACCTTCCAGTGATTCTCCCCTGGATCAGATTGGTATCTACTCACTACCCCTAGTGAGTATGCCACATCTGGTCGTGTACATGTCATGACGTACATGATAGATCTCACTGTCGAAGCATATGAAATCCTATCCATACGCTCTCTCTCTTGAGGTGTTGTCGGACAATCCCTTTTCGAGAGAGAAATTCCATGGCCTATCGGTAGATAGCCTTTCTTGGAATTCTCCATGCTGAATCTTTTCAGCATAGTATCAATGTACGTGGACTGAGATAAGCCAAGCAACCTTTTGGATCTATCCCTATAGATCCTCATCCCTAAGATGTAGGAAGCTTCTCCCAGATCCTTCATGGAGAACTGTGACGACAGTCAAATCTTTATTCCCTGTAATGCAGGGACATCATTCCTGATTAGAGAATGTCATCCACATACAATACAAGAAATACTACTACTGGACCATTAGCCCACTTATAAATGCAGGGCTTTTCTCCGTTCTTAACGAAGCCATACGTTTTGATTGTCCTATCAAAACGTATGTTCCAACTCCAAGATGCCTGCTTAAGTCCATAAATGGACCTTTGTAGCTTGCAAATCTTAGACTCATCTGTGGATGTGAACCCTTCAGGTTGTATCATATACACCTCTTCGTCCAGCTCTCCGTTTAGGAAAGCTGTCTTCACATCCATCTGCCAGATTTCATAGTCTAGATGGGCAGCTATCGCAAGCATAATCCGAATGGATTTGAGCATTGCCACAAGAGAAAATATCTCGTCATAGTCTATACCATAACGTTGACGATATCCCTTGGTAACCAGACGAGCTTTATAGGTCTCCACCTTACCGTCTGCGCCCCTCTTCCTCTTGAAGACCCACTTACACCCTATGAATTTCACTCCTTCGGGTGAGTCAACCAATGTCCACACATCGTTGACCTTCATGGACTCCATTTCGGATTTCATGGTCTCTAGAAATTTTTCAGAGTCAGGTCTCTGCATTGCATCCATGTAGGTGATCGAATCCTCATCGTTTTCATCAAGTTCGACAGGATCGCCATCCCGGATCAAGAAACCATAGTATCTGTCCAGTTGATGTGGTACTCTACCAGACCGCCTTAAGGGTGCATAATCAATGGGCTCCGGATCTGATCTAATCAAATCCGATTCAGGTTTAGTAACATGTGTCGGATTTTTCACCTGCCGAACTTCGTCAAGTTCGACTTTAGAGGCAACAGTTCCTTCACTAAGGAACTCTTTTTCTAAAAAGATTGCCTTAAAGCTGACAAACACCTTTTTCTTATCAGCAAGGTAGAAATAATATCCTTTGGTCTCTTTTGGGTACCCTATAAAATTACACTTGTCAGACCTAGGTCCAAGCTTGTCTGTAATTAAACGTTTAACATAAGCCGGACACCCCCAAACCCTAAGGTGCGAGAGTACTGGCTTACGTCCTATCCATATCTCATATGGCGTTTTGGCTACAGACTTACTCGGAACTCTATTTAGAAAGTAACAAGCTGATTCGAGCGCATATCCCCAGAGGAAGATCGACAGACCAACAAACCCCATCATGGATCGAACCATGTCCAATAAGGTCCGATTCCTCCTTTCAGACACACCATTATGCTGTGGTGTTCCATGAGGAGTCCACTGAGAGAGAATCCCATTCTCCCCTAGATACATCAGAAACTCATTGGAAAGGTATTCACCTCCTCGATCAGATCGAAGAATTTTAATACACTTCCCAGTTTATTTTTCTACCTCATTTCGGAATAGTTTGAACATTTCAAACGACTCCGACTTATGCTTCATTAAGTAGACATACCCATACCTCGATAGGTCGTCTGTGAAGGTTATGAAGTAGAAATATCCACCTCTTGCACTTGAGCTCATAGGTCCACATACATCAGAATGTACCAGACCCAAGAGTTCACTGGCTCGCTCACCTTTTCCAGTAAAAGATGACTTGGTCATCTTTCCAAGAAGACAAGACTCACAGGTTGGAAGTGATTCACAATCACCAAGTTCAAAAATTCCTTCTTGAGCCAACATGTTTATCCTGTTTTTATTGATATGACCTAGCCTACAGTGCCAAAGGTAGACTGCTGACACATTATCTATTCTAGAGCGTTTACCGAAGTTTTGAACCACATTAACAGGCTGTGATAGTAAGTAAATTCTATTATTTAATTATCCAACAAACATTGTAACACCATTCAAAATGATATTGCAAATATTTTTTTTTATTAAAAAATCATAACCGTACATGGCCAAAAGGCCTACAGAAATAATATTTAATAAAAAGCTTGGACAATAGTGACATTCACTCAGAATTACATTACGAGAATTGATTACAAGGCTCATGATTCCTAAAGCTAGAACTGGAACTTTGCTTCCATCTCCAACGTTCAGGAACCTCTCGCCTTCATCAAATCTCCTACTGACCTGCAGACCCTGCATCGAATTACAAATATGATAAGGGCTTCCGGTATCCAATACCCAGGTAGTAGTATCACAAATGAAAAAGTTGCAAGGAGTTATCATATAATTACCTTGCTTCTTCTTCGGCCTGTTCGGATCCAGGGAGGCAATGTATTGAGGACAGTTCTTCTTCCAATGCCCCTGCTTCTTGCAAAAGAAGCACTCCGCCTGGCTCTGGTCAGGCTTGCACTTCTTGGTTTGACCCTGTGCAACCGTCCCAGCATGAGGCTGCACCTTCTTGTTCTTCTTCTTGTTCTTCTTCCCTTTTTCAAAGGGTCGACGACGAGAAGAAGACCCTCCCACTACATTCACCGACTCCTTATGGAGCTGGTGATCCTTCTCAAAGTTCTGCATCAACCCCAACAACCCGTGGTAGTTTACTGCAGGCTTTGTCATTCGAAAATGAGTAAGGAATGGGAGGAAGGACTTGGGCAAGAAATTAAGGATCGCATCCTTACCGAGCTGCTCGTGCAGAGGAAAACTCAATTTGCTTAGGTGCTCAATTATCTCGATCATGTACAGTACATGATCAGCGACTGAGGCCCCATCCCTCATCCGAGCATTGAATATGGCACAACTAGTTTTGTGCCTTTCAACGTCGTCAGGCGTGCCAAAGGAGTCGTTCAACATTTGAAGCATCTCCTGTGGTTGGGCGTTCTCAAACCTGCGACTGAACTCGTCGTTCATTGCTGCCAGCATAATACATCGGATGGTGGTGCGGTCATTAAGCCACTTCAGGTAAGTATCTCAGATCGCCTTACTAGCGTTCGGAGTTGGCTCCTCAGGTGCTGGATCCTTTACTACATAAAGGATCCGCTCATGTTCAAGGACGATTTTCAATTTTCGATACCAGCTATCGAAATTAGGTCCCATGAGCTTGTCATTATCTAATAATGACCGGAGCGACAGGGTAGTGGCCATAGCTGTATAAAGAAAAACCAGACCTCTATTAGTACATAAATTAATAATAAAGACTTGAACTTTAGTCTAAAATTTTTTCCAATATTTTTACGAACTGGTAGCCTCAACCTCCAATTCGAGGAATTACTTTAATTCCTTAATGGGTACTAGAATCCACACAGACTACACACGAGCCCAACTTTGGTTGGACAACCCATGTGCATCTATGGGTAGGTTCTTAACCAGTTGTTTCTCTAAACAACTTATAGTAATTGATTTTGCCCCAGAACCTAATCAGTAGGCTTTGGCCTCCACTGAAAAGATCTGGTTAGGTCCAACCATTAACATGACTTAATTTGGTGAATCAGACCAATAAATGATCAGGCCCGACTTTGGCTGGCCAACCTAACTACCATCAGAAAGACTCAACCAAATTATCATATTATAAATGATAATTCCATTAGCCAATAAGCACCAGGCCTTTGGGCCTCCAATGATCATTGAACTAATGGACTCATTATCACTCACTTAATGGAAGGCATTGACTTAGTTATCATTATAACTTAATCATTTTAGGGACCTAATAATTTTTGAGAATTTTATTAAAGGATAGTAGAGAAGAAATCATCCAGCCAATTTCAATCTTCCCACTGACTTCACCAAGTCAGATTAAAAAAAGATTTAATTAAAGCTGGCATTAGGAGCACCTAAATCAATCACACTAATTTACCTAATGACATGGGTGAGCTCTAATCACCAAGTGATCTAATCAAAATCTAACTTACCAGATTGGCCAGGTAAGTGAGATCAGTGGTGGGGATTTGCCATTAACTCGTCAATGATCGAATCAATGCGAGTAGCTCCCGCTTAAGAACTACTGATCAAAACTGTCGAACTTACCTTAGACACCAACCGGTTCATTAGTTTTAATTTTGATCAACTTAGTAAATAGGGCTCCACCGCATAGCCATGAATTAAGTCCATCTTGGTCTAGTTAAAGACATGGACCCATTCAACTACAACTATTGAAGTTGAGTCTAGAGTATCCTTGACCTAATCTAATTCAACTTTTGATTAGATTTGACCAATTACTCCATTTAGTCTATTTTTTAAGCTAACCTTAGGTCTAACCCAATTATGGACCTAATTCATCTAACCCATTGACCCACAAGTTTATGCAATTGTCTTAGGTCTTAATTCACAATTCTAGACCTACTAGACAATACTTAATTCTTTTAATTAAGTACTTGGACTAATGGGTCAGGGTTTGGCATTTCGAAAATAATTTTTAAATTTTAAAAGATTTTATTTTCTGTTCACCAAATATGTTGACTCATTTCACAAATGGGTCAGCACAATTCATAAACAGCAATCCTATTACTCATTTTATAACAGAAAATAACTCAAAATAAATCATGAATTTTTTTTTAGATCTAATCTAACACATTCATGATAAATTTTATAATTAAGTCCTTTCGCTGCTTCATCGGCATGGGATATAATTACATTGGCACCCCTACCGCCATAGGAGATCCCATTGAATGGGAAGAGAGGGCCTTTAAACCCTACTTTTCTCCTATGACCGGACGACCATGGCAACCAACTCAATTAGATTACTTGCTACTTGGATCAAGTATATCTAAATATATCAATTTCAAAATTTAAATTTTGAATTTCAAATTTTAAATTTCAAATTTGAGATTTCAACCAAATTTCAAATTTCGAATTTTCAATCTTTGAATTTTAAATTTTGAATTTCAAATTTTAAATTTTGAATTTCAAATTTCAAATTTCAAATTTGAGATTTCAACCAAATTTCAAATTTTGAATTTTCAATCTTTGAATTTTAAATTTTGAAGTTTGAATTTTAAATTTTAAATTTTGAATTTCAAATTTCAAATTTCAAATTTCAAACAAATTTTAAATTTCAGATTTCAAATTTCAAAATTCAAATTTCAAAATTCAAATTTCAAAATTCAAATTTCGAATTTTGAATTTCAAATTTGAACTTATAGATTACACCTTAATCTACGCATGCATATGTATATCATATTCTAGAACCATGCTCTGATACCATTTTGAAGCGAAAATTCAGTGCAGGGGGAAAATGGTAATTTTAAAACTTTTTTAAAATTACTATTTTACAGTAGAATTATTAATTAATCTCATTAATTAATACTAATTAACCCTACACTAGGATCTAAATATGATACAACAGCATGCATTTAAATTTGAAATTCAAATTTGAAACAGTAAACTTTTTACTGTACTGTGTTCAGAACACATCACCTTTTGCGGGTAGTCGATCACCGCAATCTGATCATCGTCGGATGGCTCTGATCGTCACGTCGTAGCCACACTAGTGTCTGACCTCTGTGGATCGTTCACACGAAGCTCCCGTCTGATCGACTCCTCACGAATGCTAGTTCGTGATTTCACCTTTTTGATGGCTGATGTTGATCGAACTCCTTCGATCGATGTGTGCCGACTCTTCAGATGCTCTGGATCATCTGCATGATTGGTTGAGAGACTGATGGATCTCTCCTTGAAATTTGGTAGACTCACGACACTCGTGGCACACCAATCTCACTTTCCGAACCCTAGGTAGAAACCCTAGGGTACACACCAAAAACCCTGTGCCCAATTTTTTTTTTTTCTTTCTTTTTCTCTCGGAAGATTTTGGACCTTCACCTTACACACAAGGCTTCCTCACGCCCCACTTTCTTTCTCAAAATTTTTCTACGCATGCCCCAGCTCCCTATCTCTTTTAAAACAGTTCAAAACGTGTTTTATCCGCGTGAGAGGATAAAGACAAGTGGTTACACATTTGAATTCAAATCAAATTTAAATTCAAACTAAAACCAACTCATCTCTATCCACTTGGGCGTGAGAAGAGAAGGTGCGAGTCTGCTTTGTGCGTGGAAAGATTTCACGAGAAACTCTTTTTCGTGTGAGATGTGGGGCACTAAAGTAGATAATGTCATGTATGCGCAAGAGATAAGTTATCCATTCAAATTCAAACACGCTTTGAATTTGAATGGCTAACAAATCATCTTTATCCAAATATTGGCACACAAGAGTGGGCGTGAGAAGGGCTTTGCGTGAGAAAAAATTTATGAGAAGTTGCTTCTCGTGAATTCAAATGGGCGCAGAGATTTAAGGTGGTGCAGGGATTCAAATTCAAATGGTGGTTTGATCTTAATTGAACCAACATAATCAAAATAGGTTAAGCACAATTAGACTAAATTAAACCCAACACAATTAGACTTAATTAGGCTCAATAAAATCCTAATCAAATCAGGAATTAACTAAGTCTAACCCCTGATCAAATCAGGAACTAAACCACCTTAGCGATTAGATCAACACTTAACCTAATCGGGTCAATCCAAACTGAATCCAATTCGATTAGACTTGATCTAAAAATAATTACTCAATCAAATTGAGTTAATTAGCGATCAAATCACTAATAAAACCTCTCATAATTATTGAGTCCAAATTCGATGAGCAATCGGGTATCAAAGTCCATCAATATAAAACCCTGATCAAAGAGTTCAAATTTCAAATTCAAAATTTTGACCCCGGTACCCAAAATGTGTGAAACTCATGATCAGAGAATCCTAATTCTCAATCATAGAGTCCCAGACACATAAGACTCATAATCATCCATCAGATTAGAAAAGAACCTCTAATGTGTGTGACCCCGCAGGTTCGAACCTAAGCCGGTAGCACAGGAACCAATTCCTGTACTAATCGAAGTGACCATCTAGCAATGGTACTCGATGATCGGATAGGTCGAATAGTCGTAATCGTAACATTCAGAACCTACGTGAATATGGTTACCGTATAATTCATCCCTTTTGACCCCTGTGTTTAGGACGACTCAGGGTTAAACTGTCAACCCTGATAAGATCATCCGAATCGTGTTCAAGTCAATTAGTCCTGTGACTCCTCACTAGGACTACCCTAGTCAAGGTTTTGCTAAATTGAAATACCACTGTACACAGCTCCTAAACTGGAGTGGTCAATTCCATCTTGACACACACACCGACAAGTCAAGTACTTGACTACACCGAGCAACCTTCCATCACTGAATTAGAAATTCAGGTAGTCCAGTGCCTAAGTGCAGTGAGTTGCTTGCAAGTCACCATGGCGGTCTCAGGTCGGAGGGACATTTATACCCATATCCCATCGGAGCAAATCTTGACAGCAGAAATAGCTCCGGAGTTGGTCACGTTCAGTGCAGATGTACCATTACATCTCACCTGTATGCCATACCAGTGTCTCCACACTCCTTGGTTATGAGGACAACCAACCCATATGGCACACAACGACCTATGCTCGATAAACGTTGTCGTCCTTGGTAACAACGTATCATTTGGTCGCAAACAGGTTTAAGGACTAAGCGACAAATCCTCCTTTGTCGAGTCTAAATAGTCTTAAGGACTTCACCACAACACAGGAGTTCATTAGAAGATGAAACATTTGTGATGAAAAAATGTCAAAATAATTTTTATTTATTTTTAATTCATGTACTAATACAAAAGGAGCACAACCGTCAACAGGCTGATGATTGACTTTGGGATACTATTCCCAACAGTTTAACCCCTTTAAAAAGGCCTGATGCTCAACAAAAAGGTGTGCGGTGGCTTGGTTTCTTATGTGCGGCGCACACGGGCTTCAGCAAAGAAGAGCCCGAACCCGTAGAGAAAGGGAGAGACATGCTGAGACATTGAGAGGAGGAGCAGGAGGCTTCTAGACAGCAGACAACTGACAGCGGTTGCTTTAGGGGTTTAAGAGAGTTTTCTTAGAGAAAAAGCTTTTGTGAGGAAAAACTTCTTGTGAAGGAGAAATTGGGTGTACGAGGATTGAGGGTGAGATCTCCTCTTGTAAAATTTCTTTTCTCATAGTGAAGTTTGCATGCCCCGTAGAGGCGAGTCCTTTTTTGACTGATCCACATATTTGATTGTTTTATTTCTTCTTTCTTCCTGCTGTATCTGTGGCATCGAAAAGGTCTTGGAAGGTGATGTCCTGGCCAGACATCCACCCAACAAATGGTATCAGAGCGAGATGGTACAAGGACGTAGATTACAGTGGTGGTGAGCAAGACTGAAGATGGAGAAGACATAATCAATCAAGATGGAGATCAATAAGTTTGATGGTAAAAGTAATTTCTCCTTGTGACAGGCAAGGGTGAAGGACATGCTCATCCAGCAAGGGTTGATTGATGCTCTCTTATGCGACGAGAAGCCGACCACCATGGAGGTGCGGGATTGGAAACGGCTACAGATGCAGGTGGTGAGTACCATCCGCATGTACCTAGCAGATGAGATGGTGATCCATGTACTTAGCAAGACTTCTCTGATGGTGGTGTGGTCGAAGCTCGAGGAGTTATACATGACGAAGTCTCTCACCAATACTCTTTTCCTCTGGAAGCAGTTCTACCAGCTGCAGATGGCTGAGGGACAGAGCGTGTAAGAAGATCTCAGCCACTTTCAAAAGATCCTCACCGACCTCCTCAGCGTTGGTGAGAATGTTGAGGAGAAGATCAGGGCACTGGTTTTTCTAGCGTCGCTTCTTCCTTTGTATGAGTCCTTAGTGACTGCTCTTCTAGTAGGGAAGAATACCATCAAGATGGATGAGGTCACCACGATGATACTCCAGAATGAGGTTCTCAGGAGGAATAACCCAGCTTCGAGCTCAGATGGCAGTAGCTCAGCTTTGGTGATTTTTGGAGGAGCAGGAGATGGTAGATGGAGCGACAGGAGATCACGATGAGGACGATCCAAGTCCAGGAGGGACTTGAGTAAGATCAAGTGTTACTGGTGTGACGAGTTGGGGCATCTATCTAGAGATTGCTCTTGACTCAAAAATCGGACGATAGCTGCTGTGGCAACGGTCAGTAGTGATTGAGATAGAGATATCTTGAAGATATCTGACGAGGTATCTACTTCTTCCCAGCAGTGGATATTAAATTCTGCATGCACCCATCATGTATATTGCAGAGAGGAGTAGTTTGACTTTCTGAAGAACAGTGAGGGCACTGTTTATCTGTCGGATGGATCGAGCTATGTGATCAGAGGCATCGGGACGGTCAGTTGGAGGATACATGATGGTGCAGTGAGGAGATTGGGAGAGGTCCGATACATATCCGATTTCAGACGAAATCTCATATCACTGAGTAGACTGGATTCGAGAGGCTACAGGACGGTAGCTGGTGAAGGAATCTTGAAGATGCTACGTGATAATAGGATTATTCTGGAGGAAAAGAAGGAGAGGACAGGATATTATTATCTGGTGGGGAGCCCAGTGCGAGGTAGAGTTTCAGGAGCCAGATGGAGTCCAAAGCGAGGTGAGCTCCAAGTGAAGGTGGATTGGGCACGAGACTGGAGACTCGAGAGGATGAGAAGCGACGTCGCAAGGTGAGATTCTTATTATCGTATGATGATGCCTCGAACAGGTCTCAGATCAGGAAGAGCATAGCATTCAACAGAGATGGGATCGAGCAGTCTAGCTTGACCGCCATATTTGTCCATCCATGATTAGCAGGTGATTGCCCTAGGACATGGGGGCGAGGAGATCCAGAAGCTCTCAGAGTTAGAAGGAGGTCGAATATCGAGTCGAGATAGAGATTATTAGGATTTAATACCTCGAGATTCAATCCACATTGAGCCCACAGTGAGGTCCGCGATGAAAAAGAGAGTCCAATGAAACCAAGATCATCCCAAACGGAGTTCGAACGAAGAAGATAGCGAGAGAAGTCGGCACGGAGTTCGGAGCAATGAAGGACCGTTGGCGACCGACAGCGGGTTGGCGGAGTGGGAGTGGCACTGCCGCGCGCGGCGGTGCGCGGCCCAGGCACGGCCAGTGCGAGGGCTGGGTGTGCGTAGGGCACGGCCCAACGGGCAGGCTAGGCCGGCCCAGGCCCGGATGCGCGTGCGGGGGCGCGGCCTAGGCCCAGCGCCCCGCTTTGAGGCCCAATTGCCCGATCCATTATGGACCAGGCAGTGCACAGTAATCCACGCTCGGCTGGGCCCAAGCCCGGGCGCACGGGCGGGTGGGCCGGCCCAGGCTCGAGCACGCATGCCAAAGCGCAGCCCAGCGCCCCGCTCTGAGGCCCGATTGCCCGATCCATTGTGGACCAGGCAGTGCACAGCAGGCTCTGTGGACCACGTGGGCATTTCCCACGCGTTTTGTGCGGTCCACGGCACTATTTCGCGGACCGACGTGCGATCGAAGGGCGTGGGTTGATCCCGATCTCGATCCAACAGTTGGAGAAGTTTTTTGGGCTTGATTAGGACTCCTAAACCTAATCTAATTGATGTTTAAGCCCTTTAAAAAGGCCTGATGCTCAACAGAAAGGTGTGCGGTGGCTTGGTTTCTTGTGTGCGGCACGCACGAGCTTCAGTAGAGAAGAGTCCGAACCCGTGGAGAAAAGGAGAGACACGCTGAGACACTGAGAGGAGAAGGAGCAGGAGGCTTCTGGACAGCGGACAGCGGACAGCAATCGCTTTAAGAGTTCAGAAGAATCTTTCTAGAGAGAGAGCTTTTGTGAAGGAGAACTTTCTGTGAGGGAGAAATTGAATGTATGAGAGTTGAGGGTGAGATCTCCTCTTGTAAAATTTTTTTTCTCATAGTAAAGTTTGCGTATCCCGTGGAGACGAGCCTTTTTTTGGCTGATCCACGTATTTGATTATTTTCTATTTTATTTTTCTTTCTTCCTGCTGCATCGTGCGGTATTGAAAAGATCTTGGAAGGTGATGTCCTGGCCAGACATCCATCCAACACATATTTTATGAAAAAGAAAAAGCTATAAGAGAGATGGGATTTTTGGATTTTCCATGAAATGGGAACCAGAGAATCTTTTTTTAAAAAAATATCCTTTTAATACTATTCTTTTATGTTGTATTAATATAAATATTAATATAATATTATACTAATATTGACATTAATATTAATATTATAATAATACTTATATTAGTATAATGTTATATGTACATAATATTTTTATTAATTTTTGATATTATATTTATATTAAGATATATTCTATCAACATATATTAATATTATATTAATAAATTATTAATATATTAGTATTTATATTAATGTAATAAATTACTATGATCTAATGTTATATTATATGTATTAATATTATATTATATTAATATAAATATTATATTAATATTTGCACAAAATTTGGACGTAAAAATATAGTCTTCTATCTATTAAGGATATATTAAATATTTTATATTATTTTTTATAAAAATAGATGCTCAACTAAACATAAGTCAACTTAAAATAAATTAATATTTTATGATTAATTAAATATTTTAAAATTATTTTTTTAAACATCATATTCTTATGAATCAATTTTTTGAAAAAAAGATCTTTTGGTCAAACCAAAATAAATTAATTTTTTATAATTTATTAAATATATTAAAATTATTTTTTTTTAAGCATCATATTTGCATGAATCAATTTTTGGAAGAAGTTAAGCTTCCTTCGATAAACCAAAGGGAATCCTAAACAAGTCTTTTCATTAAAAATGCGACCCCATGGTGCATGTTTTCTTATTGGCAGTGTCTCCGAGATGCAGGGTTCTCTCAGGAAAGGTGCCTACTTTGGCTTTTTAGCTCTATTGCCTGGCTATTGGACCATTACGGAGGAGCAATTATTCACCTCCCCATATCAAATTGAGAAATTCTTTTTGCACCACGGGCGATGTAAAAAATCAGACATAGAGCGCATCATTTTATATAATTGATCCACATAGCCATCACTTTTCATTATAGATTTAATGCTTGTAGTTTTATTTTTTTGTTTAAAAATTTTATATGATGAAAATATTTCTATCTTTTGGAAAAAATTATGACATCCTGTGGCATATCATGTCTTCCTATATGCAAGATGTCATAATATGATCCAAAAAATTATGATATCCTATATTAAATTATTATTTTCTGCATGCAGAATATCATAATATCGCTCAGGATGTCATAATATAATCCAGGATATCATAATATAGAAGAGGCATTTTTATCCAATCATTTTGCAATGCGCATTTAATGTCTGCAACTTTACTTTTTTTATTTGAAAATTTTGAATGATGAAAATGTTCCTATTCTTTGAAAAAAATTATGACATCCTGCAGCATATTATTACATCCTGTATTATATTATGATATCCTGTGAACAAAAATTATGACTTTCTGAATGTAGGATGTCATAATATAAATATATAATGTCATAATTTTTTCAAAAAATAAAAATATTTTTGTCATTCAAAATTTTAAACGAAAAAGTTTAAATATGCGTTGAAAAATAGTGACTACGTAGATTAATCAGATAAGATATTGTGCTCCATGCCGGATTTTCTACACCACCCGCAGTGCACAAAGAATTTCTCATATCAAATTTAGAAGACCCATTTACATAGTAGTAGGAGAATTTTCAATAAGATTAAGATATGTGTCATAGAATTTGTGTTTCAATTTTCGAGAGACCACCAAGGTTCCATTAATGGCCAACCTACAGAGAACCATACAAAATACAGGCATTTAGAAGTATATTCATCCTTCTTAGAGCCTATAGAAGCATGAAAATTACCCTAAAAGCATTGATACAAATGAAAGAAATCAAAAACTTTAACTAGAAAAAAGATCGTAACATACCTTTCGGAAATATGTGATGAATATTTCTAAAATCTTTCTTTGCAGGCTAGGATTACATGCCGACTTACTGTGTTCTCAAACATTATCATCTTCTTCTAGCATGAATTTGTGGTTGGCAACTGTTTATAATTGAAATAGGAACTCTTTCTCACAATCCAAATGTCTTTTGGGTTTACAGATTGTAGAAGAAGATTGAAGGGGACATTGGAGATTCTACACCAAGTAGTTATCATCATGTGACAAATCCCACATGAACCATGCATGGCTCGAATTAGACTTGGGCATACACTCATGGGTTCCCAACCAACAATATGATTTGAGATTAAGAGAAATTTAAAAGTTAGTTTGATATGTGATTCAGAACTAAACCCATTTATACATTTGTGCTAAACAGTAAACCAAGTTTGAAGTTAAACCATACATCACCATGTTTTTCCTTATATTCATGCATGGATCAGAGAATTTAGAGAAGTAGGGTAACAAGAAGATTAGATAAAGTTTTAGTACTAACTACAAAAATATCAACAAGCAAAATATATAGAAGATCAACATTAGAAGCCTTGAGAAAAATATACTCAAAAAATTGAAGTTGAAGTTCCTTATGCATAATTAACTTACTTTCTTCTTAGATGGACTTGTGTAGTATTGAACTCAACAAGAATATTATATAGAAGTACGTTACCCTCCGGGAATCCTTGAATCTTAAAACTTGCAAGCGCATTTTAATAAAAAAGTAAATAGGATAGTGGTATAGGTATTGAATTCTAAATACAATTATAAAAAATAAAATAATTTGTCTGGTTCATCATTCAGAAAAGTTACAAAATATTGGCTATAAACATTGGTGTTGAATCTACCAAAATGAATATTGGTGTTGAAGCTATTCTAGTATTATTTGAAGAACTTAAATATACCCCACTATTAGTGGATGGATTGAAAATGGATCAGATACTACTATATCTATATATGTATTTATTTTATATAATGAATATAGATACAAATACAAATGTTAATCATATACAAAAATTCATATCCATATTTATTTTAAAAGAAAATAGATACAAATTGGATATTGAAAATATGGATATAAATACAAATATAAATCGGATGACTAAGCTTTATGATCATAAAATCAAAAATATTTTTATGTAGATGATAAATCAAGTTAATAGCATATTGATATAGTCATTTATTTTTCTTAAAATTTTATAAATATTATATAAAATTAAATATGATTGTAAATGAAATTAGATATTTGGATATGAATCGGAATAGTTGTGTAACCATATCTACATCTATTTTTCTTTAACAAATATAGATACGGATATGGATGATATGGATATTAGTCGGATATTTAAATTTCTATCTATATTCGAATAGATTCAAATAAAAAATGGGTGGATCCAACCTACTTTCACCCCAAGTTAATGGTGGGAATGCCAACATCCAATGGGAGAATGCATTAGTAATGGAAATTTCAGAGCAACTCAAAAGTTGAAGATCTAGCTATTAAAGAATAATGAACATACTTTTGATTTTAAAGGATATGGCATATTATGGGAACATAATACCTTGATATGATTAATGGTGAGAGTGCAAAATTAGGGTTTAGTGTAGATATTTTTATTTGTTTTCAGTGCAAAATCTCCCATCTTTATCTGCATTTTTGGAAAACCTCGTCTCTCTATCTTTATTTGCATTCTTTTTTCCCGAATAGCACTGGTGCGACACCATCCAGAGTTTCACCAGAAATATACTTCGATTCCACAATCCCACTTATAATATCAACTTGGCAATCAAATTTATGGAACCATATAGGGCTCGAATTACAGTTAAATTAAAATATTCCAGTAGGCAGCAATAATTATAAAGAATTTAATTAAAACTGGAATGGATTAAAACATCAAAGGAATAGAAACAAAAATCTGTACCAAAAAAGCATCCAAATGCTTCAAATGGTAAGAATTTGAATTTCCAACAAGAAGCTATCTCTTAGTTGAGACTTTTCAAATGTTACTTGGTAGTATTGAAATCTGATCGATAGTAGTAGTGATTCAAACATTTACTTCCTGCTGTCAACAGTTGTTTAATGGCTAAAGTGATTTAAGTATTAAACTGCAAGGTAAAACAATGTCACATGACCAACTTTTACAAATGCATAAAAAACCATCCTAAATTCAACAAGAATATGTAGTTCACAACTTGTATAATCTCTTTAGTTTAATAGCCATGATAGAGATACCGAGGACAGCTCCCTTTTTTCAATCTACCACCACCACATCCTAAAGCCCTCATATCATCTCATCAGCCTTGGCAACGGATATATTCCCCAGTCCATGGATGGAATTCTCGTATGTCTCCCCATCACCCCACACAGCATATGCATCCTCCCCATGGATGGCATCATCTCCAATCATCATTTCCTCATCACTGAGCCTAAGAGGCACCAAGAGCCTGATCAGCAGGCATATCGCTGTGGTGATGGTAACATTGATGGCCACAATGAAAGCTATGCCGGCAAACTGCATGCCCATTTGGCGAAAGCCCGCCGCAGCCCGGCCATCCTTGAAAGCATAGACAAGCCCAATGTATCTGGGGTCATCACCAAAGAATAGATGATTGAGGCTGGGATCGGCGAAGATGGCGGTCAGGATGCCACCTAAGCTGCCGGCGACAGCATGCGTGTGGAACACGGCGAGCGTGTCGTCGACTTTCTTGAGCAATTTGATCTTCTTGTGGAGCACCATCATGGTGAACCAGGGGATACTTCCTGACAGAATGCCCATAACCATGGCAGCCCAACCTTGCACTAGACCTGTGCTCAGCAATAAGTGAATTCCACGCAAAGAAATCCATGAGTTTGACTGAGAGGAGGAGGCAAAAAATCATGATTTTTGTATTTAAAATCCAGTAGAAATGTTTAAAATAGAATTATCCAATAATGTTCTGAAAATGGAATTGAATTCTAGGAGTAAAGGAATGCTACATACAATATAAAAGCATAAAAGAACTCTACCATAGACTCTAGGAGTAATGCAATCCTACATACAATATGCCATGGAAGCCTTTGACCTTATAATCTAGATAGATAATTAACTAGTTCAGCTAGTGCACTTTGCTAGGCTGAAAATATACTAAAACCTGATCTCAGAGCATGGAATCCAGGATTATATATTGAGCTAGAATATATGAATACCTGCAGCTGGAGTAATGCAGACAAGGCCAGTGATCATGCCCTGAACGGCACCGATCACCGAGGGTTTGCCGAAGAAAAGCATGTCAAGGGAAAGCCAGACCAGAAGGCTGGCGGCAGTGCAAACATGAGTGTTGATGATAGCTATGGATGCATCGAGGTTGGCTGCGTAGGGAGCCCCACCATTGAACCCAGTCCATCCCATCCATAACAAGCCAGCTCCAGCCAGAGTCAGTAGGATGTTGTTGGGCGGAAATCTCTCCCGGTCCTTCGCCATTCTGGGGCCAACCTGTAGTAGCCCAACAAATAATTACTGAGCTCACATATATAGACTAACAAAAAAAGAAAAAAAAAAGGTTAAGACTCATGACTGTTCTGTGGAGGGAAGAAGTATCATGTATCTTGTTGTTCCCGCTTGCTAATCATGTAAATCCTATATCCAACCAGACACCTTGCAACCTTTGTTTTAGTTTGCCCCTCCAATCTAGAAAGACTATCAACTTTTATAGGTTCCGCACCTTCATTTCTTCATGGAGGGCATGTTTGGAGGGACAGGATTGTATCTTCCGCACGAAAGAAGGATTCACCCTCCTTTGCATGAATCAACCATTGGATCACATAATGGTTGCTTTGAGATCTATGTATTGGTAGGTTCTAAGGTTCTTTGAGATGTATGCGGAGCGCGACTTGAAAGAAGATCAATCATTTATTCATGCGAAAGATACAACTCGAATCAATGTTTGGCTCTGAATTGAAAATGAGAATGAGAGACTCATATTTCGGCCCTTAGATTAGAAGGTATTTCACATTGTTATTTTAATTCCGGAGGGAATGGAAATGGCTCAATCCTCAAACCCAATCCTATATTATAATCAAAGACTCGAATAGATTGATCTTTGTGCCCGTGCATTAAGACGCATCTTGGGCTGCACGGTCTTTTCCTATATATAAAAGATGCCTCATTGGGCGAAGAGAAGGCGTTATCCTACGTGAGCCAGAGTAAAAGGTCTTATCCTATATGAGCCAGAGTCTCTCTTGACTCAAAATTAATGAGAGAGAAAAAGTCTTTATCTTATCTTATACGAGCTAGAGTTTCTTTTGATCCAGAATCGATGTCGAACTAAAGGTGCTGTCCTCCTACAACAATAACCCCTCCCTTAATCGAGGGAGACTTTGTATGCACGGGCCGAAGGTGTTTCCCATAGACGCACGGCAATGCAACCCTAGTCCAGGCTATACAATAAGATCAAGAAAGAAAGAACAATGAAGATGATGCACATGCACTGACCCAGTAAGCAGCAGTAAATCCGGCGACACCGGAGGAGAGGTGGATGACGAAGCCACCGGCGAAGTCCATGACACCAGCCTTGAACAAGAAGCCTTTGGGACTCCAGACGCTGAAGGCGCCGATGGTATACGAGAAGGTCAGCCACAGCGGCACGAACATCATCCACGCCTTAAAGTTCATCCTCCCGAGCAGCGCCCCGGCGATGAGAATTAAGGTGATGGCGGCGAACACGAACTGAAAGTAGACCAGCGTGGCGGCCGGGTACAGGCCGGTGAAGCCCTGGCCGACGAGGTATTTCTGGTCGAGGGCGGAGAGGTCGGGGCGACCCCAGAAGGGGACCATGAGGTCGCCGAAGGCCATGCGGAAACCCCAACCGGACCAACAGATGAGGACGGTGGCGAAGGCGTACAGAGCCATGAAGGCCGAGTTCACCGCCCACTTCTTCTTCACGATGCTGCCGTAGAGGATCACCAGCCCGGGGACGCTCTGCACGCCGACGAGCGTGGCCGCCACCAGCTGCCATGAGTTATCGCCGGAGTTCAGCCAGTCCGGGGCCGACATCCTCGATTCTCTTCTCCTCTCCTTTCTTTGGCCTTCGGAGCCTTTTTTTTTTTTTCCTCCTCCTCTCTAAAGAAAAGAAGACGACGAGAAGTTTATGGAGGAGGGAGGAGAGAGAGGGAAACTGACAGCTGGTTTTAGGAGTCCGTCCTCCGGAATTTACTGCTGATGGGATGTTTACCGCTTCAAAATTTAGAGAGAGAAAGGTCACGCAGAGTCAAGAGCCAGCGTGGCGATGAAGTGGCATCTCATAGGTGGGCCAAATTCCAACCAGGCCCAGATTGCACCAATCAAATAGTGCCACGAATACGGGGGAAAATCGTGTTGAGCTGCTTGGCGATACTAGGAATTAAAATGGAAGGGAATTTAGAGCGGTAAAAAGAAGGAAAGAGTAGGTTGGAGACAGCTCGGAGGTGATTCCTGGAGATTCTGATCTGGAATCTTAAGACGTTGCTAACTTTAACCCTTTTTGGTTATTATTTTTTAGGTAAATGGTTCAGACTCAGGGTTGCATGTAATGCATGATCCGAAAGAAAAAATGGATTGTGACATCTAAAACATCTTTTCCTTTAAAAAATTTATAATATTTACTGTTTTTTCTTTTGTAAAATGGGATATTTTTGTCAAAAAAATTCTTAGTATACTTCCTCGGAAAAACAATCTCCAGCATATACATGTACATGCACCCTCTTTGCAGTCTTGGTTTTATATTTAACCAAATTAAGAATGACACATGCCATGTACGTGACACAGGAAGTAAAATAATAGAGTCATGCAAATGTGAGACTTCTGTACAACTACCGATCATATTCTGGGTCCCATGATAGCTTGGCGAGAGAGAAATTATATTTTATATTAAATATACCATGGGTGTCAAAAATTTTAAATCTTATGAGATATTGAAACATTCCGATTTCTCTATGAAATGGGATAATCAGTTATCTAATCTTATTCTGACAATGATGCATTCCAATAGGTATTTTCTATTTCTCTGATTCTTCTTTTTTTCTCTATTTTTTTTTTTGATATATCCCTTTCTTTTCTTTATTTTTTTTATTCCATTCTTTTTTTTTCTTTCTTTTCTACTTTTTTTTTCTTTTATTTCTTTCTCTTCTTTCATCTATTTTTTTCATTTTTTTCTTCTTCTTATTTTCATTTATGTATCTTTCCTTCCTTCCTTTCTTTCTCTTTCTTCTTGCACCATGCTAATCATCTTATCTTATTTATATGAACCTTATTTATCATTCACTCATCTTGGTTATTGGCACACAGAAATGAGAGTAGATGATTGGCATAGTGCACCGTCACATGGTCCATATGATATAGGGTACAATTTTTCTAATTAGGGGAATGAGATGGTTAAGTTGGACAATACATGGAGCAAGCACATGAAAGTTTCGGAAGCCGGCCAATATAAGCATGATAATGTTGTAACCCACCACCTTTGTACCGTTCCAAATGCTGCAAGTTACACCATATATGGCCAAGCCAAATCAGAAAAAGAAGGATGCAATTAGTCAAGAGACGCATTCTTTGCTCAGAAAAATCAAACCTACGTTCACAAATGCACCAGCCGAGCGATATTTTGAGCTACCAAAGCATTTTTGTAGGAAATAATATGAGATGCATCACATGTGGAGCCAAATTTGAAGGCTAATATTTCATCTACAATTATTGTTTTCTTCCTTTAGAATTGCATGAAATCAAAAGAACATGGCATACATTATGATGACGATAATTTTTCCATTCTCACCGCGAGCATCGGACATGACTCTGACCTAGTTGTGCCCCTGCCCCTAGTTGGATTGATTAGAACCAACATATGGCATCAGTGAGCACACCATTTAGGGGCACCACCATGCAAATGGAACATATAAGTGGATTAAAAATGCATGGATGACTATGACATTGTGGAGAGAAAAAAAAACAATCACAAGCATTGCAAATGGAAAGGGTGACCAATTTAAGTTCATGAATGTCTCAATCTGGAGAAGGGAGGGTGCATGCATTTCTACCTTTTCTTGGGGTCAAGTAGGAGTAATTTGTGGCTGATTCATCTTTCCATTTCAGATCATTTAGATAATTACAATGACCTCACTCATTACTTTGCATGGAAATTAATAATTAGCAGCAATGCAGACTCTTTATAAACCCTTAGAAATTTGCTGCTCAGTCTTTGATGTTTAGTACAAGGACGGCACCAAATAATGCAAACCATAGCAAATGAAGATGTCTGGCATGGCATGTCTAATTCATTTGTCTACTTCTATTGTCATCACTTGGTTCCTGCTTCCCTTTCACGTGTGGCTTCTGTGTCCGATATAAGTGGTTAGATATTTAAATGTAGGAATGGAATTGAGCTCGAGCCGGCCCAAGACTCATTAGGCCAGGCCAACTTCAGTCGGATTTCAGACTAGATCCAAAATAATTTAGGTTGGATTTGGATCTAAATATAGGATCCGTTTATCTTTTGGATCAGGCTCGAGCATATTTTTGGCCCGATCTGAGTCCGGCCCGGACTCGAGGCCGAACTTCAGCCCGAATATCCGGTCCAAATCCAATTTTCTACTAAAATTGATTTAGCCCGATTATTCAACTTGAATTAGCCCGATCCTAATTAATTAATGCTAATTGGTTTAGTCAATTAGATCCAAACCTAAGCCCTCCGATCCGGTGTTTCACTTCGCCTTGATCTCCCCTGGTGTTTCCTCATAAAAAAACAAACAAACAAACAAACAAACAAAGCCCTAGCTCGAAGCTCCTAGCCGTCTGATTCATGGCCACCGCGACCACCACTGCAACCACCGCCTCCTCCTCCTCCTGTACCATCGATGAAGATTCGAACGAAATATGCGACAGCGGTGGCGGCAATCAAGGTGAACTTGCGGCGGCTGGTGGAGGAGCAGCACGACCATTCAGTAGGCTTAGGGAGGGTGGGTACGGGTGGGCTCTCTAGCGACGGCAGGTGGGAGCTCCGACAGCATCGATTGTGAGGTCGAGGAGGTGGGGGAGGAGGCCTAGAGGCTGGGCATCATCGTCGGGGTTAGCGATGTTGGAGAGGTGGGAGCTTCGGCGGCATCGATCGTGAGATTGAGGAGGCAGGAGAGGAGGTCGAGGAGGCGGGGGAGGAGGTCGAGGGAGAGAGGTGGAAGGTGATAAGGGTGGGCTTGGACTAGCCCAATTGGGTTCAGACTTTTTTTTTCTCAAAATAATCAGGCCTAAGCCTGACTCAAAGCCCGAAAAATCTTTTCGGACCAGACTCGGATAGGGGTATGATCCGGCCCAATTTCAATCCTATTTAGATGTGAGATTCACTGTATCGAAATTTGTTACACCTAAATCACATAATGATGGCAATGGGTTCTTGTACTTATCGAATTACCATCAAATAATTGTTGTAGCAGCTAAGGTCATTAGGAAACCTGCTTGTGAAAGCATAATTTTTTTAAAAAAAAAAAAATTATCCACTGCCATAAAGAAATATCCCAGAATTGGGCCTATGTTGATGGGTCTAGATTTGCTAATCTCAAATTTGGCCACTTTTAGTACAAATCAAGGTATCAACCTAATCCAGAGGTCTTTAAGCAGCAAACATAAGACACAGAAGGTAAGATACATATAATTAAAATCTACCGTAGCTTGCTTCAAAACATCAAGGATAAAATTACTACTTTGCTTTCATAATGTATCTGATGCTTTGCGAGGCCATTTACATCTGCTGCTGTTTTGCTAGCATCTCAAATCATCATTTCTTTACAATTAATGGCACAATACGCATGATAAATTCTGGAGGTTTGAAAACCCTGGCGCCAAATACTTGGAGCGGTCTCTTTGATGGAACAATGAAATCGAGATTTAACAGGAAATGGTATCCAACAACAAGGCCTTCGTTCTCTGATCATATGGCACTCTTGCATCAAACCTCAAAGAAAGATTGGTTTCAGTTCTCAAGCTTGCTAGTGTTTCTGATCCATTTACTCAAATAGTTTAGGTTGGACCAAAGGTTTAACATCATAAGGTTAATCATGAATGAACTACAATAAAGTTAGTAAAATCAACATGGTAGATTGATAACCAAGTATAAGTCCCATTTACTAGATCTTTTTCTATGTACATGGCAATTATTGAGGTCAGTGTGCAGCCTTATTAGACAGGCCAAAATCAGACCATTCAGATGAAAAAGCTGGAGAGCACAGCATAATTTTCAAATGGTGTGGAATTTTATATTGAGTGTCAAATTTGCTAGAAACCCAAGTGTCAGACCCTGCTCCTATGTCTGGTAGTTGCACTCATCTAAAGTCTATATAGGTCACCAGAAACTTAAACTTCAGTGCTCATAGAGTGACCAGAGCTCCACAAGAACATGCTGAGATCCATTACAATGAACATGATATCCCAAATCTTAAGAGTTTTGCATGACAAGAACCGTTATCTCACTCCATATGGCAGCCACTGAAGTTAAGAAGACAAAGTTAAAAAAGTAATGGCAATAATAATAAATAAAAATCAGTTGAATTCAGTGGTCAGAGGGCTGAAACTTTGTATTTAGAAGCATTACTTCTTTCGGAATTAGCAAGCACATTTTGAACATACTATGAGCTTAGATACTTCTAGTTCTTTAGATAGATTTATAATACTTTTCGGCTCTAAGATGCACCGTTATGTTTCAGAAAAACATTTGACATCGAATGAAGTTCTACCAAGTACAGGTCTGGTTAAGCATAGAAGAATCTGATTCAATGTTGCTTTACAGATCTGCTTTGATTTTGGTGATGTGCTTACAATTGGTTAGAATATAGCAACAAGAGGCCTCCAAAGACTTTGGACCATTCCCTCTTTCTATCAACAAAAAAATATGGTGGCTCTCCCTCCCTTTTGTTCAAGGAAAAGAAAGTATAGTAACAAGAAACAGGGAAAAACATTTGTCTTAGCATTCAATGAAAGGCCAAATAGGAATATAACTCTTAAGCTTGTAAAATGTGATGAACCAGTTCTCCGAAAAGAGTCATGGGAATCTAATGGTCCATGCATCTAAATTAGACGGTCCATGTTTTACTCTAAATATTGATAAAGGGAAATTTCCTTCTTCCTAAAAGCAATCACGAAAAATTAAACCTTCAGAAGGGGGGGAACCAGAATTATTACATTCTCAAACCAGAGGTTAAAAATAAATTTAAGAAAAAGTTTGGTTGAAACTATAGGAAATCATTCTCAAGAAATCCTTATGCAAAGATATTTTCTAAGAATCATTTAAACAACAAAAAATATACGGAGCTCGTCATAAGGATAGAACAAGAGCTCCAACAAGTCCAAGCATAAGAAGGAAACATGCACCCTTGTAAGATCTTGCACCAACTAGTAAAATAGCATGCAGAAAGCATCCCAATAAGCTCGGTAAACTCACCTTGATTACTTTGCACTGGAAAGCAAGGTGTGAGGAATGAAGCCTGGTCCGAGATCCCTCAATAAAGATAAAATGATTGCGAGCAGGAACAAAGAAACTTTTGTGTTTCCCCCTCTCCAGTTTTAAATGGAAAATGAGTTATGAAGGATCTTGGATCAGTCTCCATTCCCAACACCAACTTTCCCTCTTGCAAACACCTCTCCCTTCTATCACTCATCATTCCTCAATCAAAAACCTCTAGACTAGGTCCCTCAGACCCTCCTCCCAAGCTTGACAAGAGGAGTATATAAATCTAAGACAGCACATGATGGACAGGTCATTGGAGGCATAAAATAACTGCAAAAGAGGTGGGTTTTGGAAGAGATGTTGTCTTCTTCTAAGGGGATCTTTTATGGGGGGTGGCAAGCTTTTACAGGCTATGTCTAAGGAGAGGAGCATTTAAAATAACATGGAACACCCAGTGAGCTTGAGAGGAAGGGAAGATTGGTGAGTCCTTTCATGTATTTTAATATGCCAAAGTAGTAGGAAAAGGCCATCCACTACACCACAAGGCGAACATAGTCCATAGCATGACGAGGAGAGGAAAGCAACAAGAAAAGATTCACCTACAGCATGATCTCTGCAATATAAAGACCGTGCATGCTGTGCTATTACACATGGTCATATATTGGACATCACATATACAAACACATGCATGCATACATAATACAAAGTGGGATATTATTCATTTTCATGGCATCAATTTAAGAGATGTAATTATTGAAGAGGAACAGCTCCTTCTACATCTTGTCTAATATTGTTGGATGGACCAATATGAGATGTGCAAGTAATGCCGCTCTTGTGCTGGCTCTTCTTGACAAGTTAAATGATCTACCAAACATATTGATCATGCCCTATAAAAATAACTTCTTGTATATTGATTGCATCTTGCTCATAAAAATAACTAAAAGAATAAATTTAACATAGGATTAGGGGGATGTAATATAGACATTTAGTTCTAATTTCTTCAGGTAAGTCATTTTAAATAGAGTCAAGAACAAGGAATAAGTAAATATTTTATGCAATAATCTACTTATTTAGGTACTTCAATCTCAAAAAGTCTCATAAATAAACAGATTTCTGGGAAGAGCATTTAAGAGAAGAAACTTCTAACATTTCTTACATGCAATTTGTTCCAATAAAAAAAAAAAATAAATAAAGGAATGTGTGAGCTAATGGAATGTACATCCACAAAAGAAGTTAATGCAATTTGGATGAGCCACATCAATCTGAACTCTAACAAATTTAAATGGAAAAATTCACAAAACAAGCTTGTTTGCCAGATGAGAATTTCCCAGCAACCAATCCACACCACTTGCAGAGCAAAGGTTTCCACATTTCCCAAGTCCTAACAACACGAACATTTTTATGAACCATCCATGTACTTACCAATGACATATTATATCATCTGTGCTTTATTCTGTGCCCTCGTGGCATCCTTGTCCTAAATTGGTGGGTGGATGTCGAGATCAGCGGCACGTGCCATCCACAGTCAAAGATGCCATACCACCCTCACGTGCCCTCCACATGATAAATAATTTCATGAGAATAAAAAAAAGAAGAAAAAACTTATCTAAGAGATTAAAAAAATGAGAGTTTATTGCAGTGTGGGACATGTGCAGGCCATTCTTTAGCTTCCACAACATGAGATAACCAAATCAACTTCCAATGCAATGTATTGGGAGAAGCAAAATGTGCAAAAATTCATGATTATCAAAACTGAAATGCTTCTTTTGATTAGATTTGCACAAAGTAGCATTTTGATTGAGGCTGTAAAATTAATCTATGCTGATCTCTGTGCCTATCTCTACTATTCTATTTTGAATTCAGCGAGGAATCGGGGGTCACTTAAAAGGAGGAGATTCTCTCCCTTCTCCTATGGAGTGGTTGGTTCTTGGTTACCCCCATCCTTGGGTGTTCTCAAAGTTAATTTTGATAGATCCGTGGCTTTCTGATCAGCAACAGTCTGCCTTTTTTTTTTTTTTTTTTTTTTTCTGATGGTTGAAGGAGACGAGGAAAGCAGCCACCTATCTTTTATTGATAAAAGTAATATATACAACAGATGTTACAAAGGGTCTGTAACAAAAGTTATATCATATCTTGAAGGCCAAGAAAATAATTGAAAGTCAATTTCTCCTAGAAGGTACCTCATCTACTCAAACATTCAGACAACTTTGTAAGTCCACAGGCTTAATTGCATGCTGAAAGTATAAGATTACCTTTGCGTTTAGTACTCGGTGAAGAATTAGTGACAGCATGCCATATTCTCGAGGGAGGTTTCTTGGCTCCCATCATTTTCTTACTGATATTATAAAGATGAGGCAGGTCATTTGGGCATTTGAAGCAACCTATATTTTTATATAGAAGGTAATCGGATGGCCGATTTTATAGCATCAATAGTAATCCAAGAAGATGTTTTTTTTTCCCCTTTTGGGTACAATGGGGTTACATAACTCCAAAACAACAAACTAAAATAGAAACCAAAATTCAATCCAAGTTGTATGGTAGCTATTAAAGTATCCTCTCTACTGTATGAAGCTCAGCTTTCGTGATAGAATTAGCTATAACACATTGCGCTCCAAAATGAAGCACCTGCCTATTATGATCTCTAATGATAAATCCAGCTCCTGCAACACCATTTTTTCAAGAAGCATCAAAATTGACTTTCACCGTACCACAGGGAGGAGGCACCCAAGAAATGATTATTAGAGAATCCAAGAAGACGTTTGTTGGAGGTGGGGATATATACTTCCGTCTAAGCTTGATTGTCTGTTAATGGCGGATGATTATGGGGCTCCTCTCGTGAGAGTTTGAGTCTGATTTTTCCTTCGAATGCACCAAAAAAGAAAAAAAAAAAAAAAAAAAACTAATGAGTGCAGTAGAGAGTGGTAATCAATAAAGTATAATATCAACGGACAAGTGACAATAAATGCAATTGTGGGAGACCAGTAGGAGAGAGAGGAAAAGATAAAAGCAAAAGGTGAACCTTGTGGAGAGAAACGTAGCACCTGGTACTTGGAGCAAATCATCCATTTTTGATGTGCTTATATGCCTCAGTTTAGTTGTCATGTCTTTGATCACAATCATTCTCTTCTCCCTGCTCAAATAAGATGAAGATCCTTTCATAGCTCTACATTTAATTTGGCAAAAAATGTCTATATTTTCCTAAAGAGAACTTCTTACTTTTCCTATAACTGGAGGGGCAAAAATACATGATATGAGGAAATAAGGCAACAGAAACATCTTGATTTTTTTTTTTTCTTGGGGTAAAAGCATCTTAATGTTTCTTTTTTTTTTTTGGGGGGGGGGGGGGGGGGGGGGACAGGACCTTAAAATAGAGTTTTATTTCAACCAAAATCATTTGCAAAATTATTTGTAAATTAGAGATCGATCCGGAATAGACTACATCTAATGTTCATTTGAGCATGGAATATTCCATATTTATCTTGAAATAGCCTTTATGCCTCTTTGTGCCAATTTAACCATTTTAGATTGTACCCCTAAGTTTAATTTTATATTATCAACATCAACAGCATTGTATAAATATATTTTTGAGCAATAATTGATATTTGAATCCTAGATCTCCTCCAGGGGCCATGTAGTCGAGAGATGCTAACTAATTCGGGGTAATATCTTATGGGCCATTATATAAACACCAGAAATGGGCACATGCAATACACTTTTCAGTGAAAAAGAAAAGCAAGTGATAAAGCCCTACATGTTGAACAGTGTGACAGTCCTACATGCTTGAGAGTCGAATTAGAAAAAGAGATAGACTTTAATTTAGTTTGGAAGTTCTATGGGAGAGGTTTGATCTGATTAAGGAAGGAGAGAGGGGCAACTTTATGGTAAGAAACATTGGGGGTGTCTGGGAAGCTTCATGAGAGAGGTTTGATGTGATTAGGGAGGTGGGGGAGAGAGAGAGAGAGAGAGAGGCAAGTTGACGGTAGGAGACACCGGATGCCTAATATATTTGGGTTTTGCTATAGTACTTTTTAATATTATTTTATAAAAAAGTGGGAGACCACTTGATTATTTTGGAACGACGTTTAGAAAATTTTGTCAACAATAAATTAATCATATGTTAACAACTTTTATTATTTTTTTATTATTTATTATTAAAAAAATATTTTATTATTTTTTTCGAATGAGAAAGTCAAATCGCCGCCTCTACTTGCACTATTCAATACTTTCATCATGGTCTATCATATGCAACCTCAGCATTCACCATAATAATAACCACATCACCACTGTCATCGTGGATCTCTTTCTCCTCTATGGTGACTTCACTATCACCATCTTGGTGATGAAGAGGTCTTCTTCCTCCACCGTTCCATAGGGATGGCGATGGATAAGATTGGCCAATACTTATATCTATTTCATAATTAAAAATTTCATATCCATATCCGTTTAGTATCCATTATGGGTCGGATCAGATCGAATCAAGTAAAGATATGAGTTGGGTCGGATCAATTCAGATAAATAAGAAGTTGGATCGAGTCAAGTTGGGTATATATAAATATTATAAAATCATTATAATTTTGAAAGAAAAATTATATTAAAATTATATTAGATTGAATTTAAGATAGGGCATATCATTATCTGACTCGAATCTATTTCAAAAAAATTTTCTCAAACCCATACCCACCCCAGGTTCTAATTGAGTTAGATAAAATTTGCCCCATTCAAATCGGATCAGATATCCAACGAATTAGTTAAAATTGCCATCTCTACCTTCCCATCACTATCACCGACAAGCTCCACCTCTCCTCCTCTATCTATGATGTCGACCCAGTCCCCTTCATCTGACTCCTCTGCACTCGACAACTATCTAGCCCAATGTTATACTCATTCTCGATCATCAGAATGACCTAATCATCCTGTTCTCCTCAGCCTCTTCCTCATAGCGGCAACGACTTGATGCCCCTCTCCTCCTCCACCTTCGGCCATGACCTAAGACCCCCTCCTTCATCCTCAACAATGACCTAGCCCCACCTCCTCCTCTTCCGCCCTCAATGACAACCCAACCACCTTGTCATCCATGATCTTTTTCTCATAGCAACAATGATCTGATGCCACCCCTCCTCCGCCTTCAAGGACCTAGCCATCCCCTCCACCTTGGTCTCTTCCTCACAGTGACAACGATTCAACCCCCATCCTCTTTAGCCTTTGACAATGACCCAACCACCCCTTGTTGGGTAGGCCCCCTCCACCACCGCCTATCGAGCATCAGAATGTTAGGTTGGGAAAAGAGAGGGCATTTGAAAGAAGTATTGAAGTTTGAGTTAGTTAGGAGATTGGTATCCATTTTGATATTAAAATGATCTTAAATTTTGAAATAGCTACTGCACCAATCATGCACATAATTGATTGTAGCCAATCTCTAGTGAATAATTCAAACTGTCCTCATTAAATCCGATGATATAGGGCATAAGTAAAAAAGGCCAAAAATATCTTTTGGAGTACCATAAGAAAATCCATCGTATTTTTAGGATAACCAAGAAAGTATTTTTGACGTAAACTGATAAAATGAATCAAGAAGAAAAATTGCTTGATTTCAAAATTATCATTTTGATATATTATAGATTACAATATAATAATTAATGCTGCAATGATAATATACTATATTTTATATAAAATACTATCATTTTTGATGTTATAATAAAATATGACATCACTATTATATTATATTACAATATATAATATCTTAATATGTCATATATGTCATGATAATTATTTATTATATTATTATAACATAATAAATTTAATATCATGACATTGCATCTATTACCAAACACATGTAGTGTCAATGTTAGGATATTTTAAATGCATTAATCATATTATTTATAATATGTTTTGTTATAACTAAATTTTGAGTATCATATCACATTACAATTTATCTAAAATGATTGAAAAGATAAACTAAAAATAATATATCAATATACGATATTTTATAATGGAATAGATTAGTAAAATATGATAACAAAATAATATATTAATAATAATTTTACATATATAATATTTTATCATATATTAATATTATACATATTACATATATTATATTATATTAATTTTTAAATATTATTATGATAATATAATATGAGATGGACTATATATATATATATATATATATATATATATATATATATATATATAGAGAGAGAGAGAGAGAGAGAGAGAGAGAATATCTACTCCTCTCTATTTGAAAACCACATTCAAATTCAAAAGCCAACATTACTAATTTACTGTTAAAAATGTCTAGAAACTAAAATTACATATGGTGGTCTCTAATCTGCATGAGGACACAAAAATGAACAATCTCTATTGAATTAGTATGTTAAATTAAATATCAAAAATCCACCTTTGATGATGATCTAGATATATCAAAATATATATAATTGAAACTAAATAAATGTTAATATCAAATTGTAGCAAAAGATAGTCTCATATTATTTTGGTTATTTAGTTTTGCATCCAATTGATGCACAAGTTAGAATATTAAAATATATTATTTTTTGTTTCTAAGTGTTTTAGTGATATATCACTAATATGGTTCTTTGATTTGGATGTCCTATTATTTTGGAATTAAGAGGATATGTATTCTTTAATGAGACAAGCATAATGAGAGCTGGAACCAACTAGGGTTGGATTGATGATGGACACAATTCAAATCCGAATGCTTTAAGTTAAAAAAAAAAATTGAATCCAATTCTAACATAAATCCACAAGAATAAAAAAAATCAAAAAGAAATAATAGCTGTAAATAAAGAATTTAATTTTGGATTATTCTGTACCATCTATTAATCCAAGATGGACGGAAAATTATTTTAAAGACTTCTAACCCTAATAGCCTGGCACACCCATCTAAGATAGATTTTTTTTATTTTTTTTTTATTTTTTATTTTCAAAAATATCCTCCTCCTCAACTTATTTTCTAAATTATCGTCCATGTTAAAATCGCCAATTCAATCGATGATTTCACAGACATATTGGCGCTGACGTATTCTTTTTTTTTTTAGGGCAAGGGGCGGCGGAGAATCCGTCACGGGGGGAGGAGGGTGGCATGGAGAAGTCACGGAGGGAGAGGAGGGGCAGTGCGGGGGGAGGCATGGAAGTGTCATAGCCCAAGCCCATAATGTCAAGACCCAAGCCCACAAAAAAAAAAGAAACAGAGAAAAATCGGGAAGAAGACTCCCGATAGGAGTCTTCTTCTCCGGCGAGACCCCAGCAATTTGGGAGTCCTAGGACCTCTCGAAGTCCTAGGACCCTCTATAAGAAGACCTCCCCTCTCTTTAGAAATCGATCATCGGCCCCTTTCCTCTCTCTTTCTCCCTGTTTTTCTCGATTGGAGCCGCAGACACCGTCTTGATTCTCGCCGTGATTGCTCGCCGGTGGGGTCACCGGAGGCCGAGGTGAGTCTTCTTCTCCTTCCTCTCTTCCTTCCCTTTCCTCCCATACCCTTGAGCGTGACGGCCGGCGACGAGTGTCGCCGATTTTCGATCGAAAAAGAGACCCCTGTTTTGGGCCTCTTTTTCCTTGAATTTCCGGCACTGGCGATCGCAATCGACCGTCGGCTATGCTCCTCCGAAACCGAAAGAGTGGCCCCCCTCTGACGCCGGCCTCCACCGCAGCGGCCGTGGCCTGAAGGGCCCGGCAAAAGGAGGGGACGCCGGTCCCCTGTTCCGGCGTGGAAAGAGCCGAGAAAAAGAAGAAAAAGAAAAGAAAAAGAAGAAAAAGAAAAGAAAAAGAAGAAAAAAAAAGAGAAAAAAAAAAGAAAGAAAGGAGAGAAAGGAACTCTCTCTCTCTCTCTCTTTTAGATTTTTAGGATTTATGAAATTAATTAAAAAATAATAATAAATAAAAATAAAATAAAATAATAAAATAATAAAATAAATATAATTAGGGTGTCCATGGATTAGTCCGAAAATCTTGGATGCTATCGTCAAGCTGATCCTCGTGGGGACATTAGATTTTAACAATTTTAGTTATTTTTAATTCGATAAAATTTTGATTAAAAACATAATATTTGACGTACCAGGTTCAGAGAAGGATTTTCGAGATTTCTAGAATCCCTAGTTTGAATTTTTTTTGAGGTAAGTAGTGTTTACTTTTACTGAATTTATCTGGTAAATTATGAATTAAATAAATTTATGCATGCTTGTGATAATCAATTATTGAAATAATTGATTATGACGAAAGTTAATTGTAGAGATTATTTATGATTAAAGTTATTTGTTGAAAAATTATTATGATGATGTATGATCATAAAGAATGACATGATTGATTTGACTCAAATTTTATTTATTTATATTATTTAAAAAAAAAATAAAATATGAATTGGAAAGACAATATGAAATTGACAATCCGACTGTGTTGAGGACCCCGCCAATGGGGGCATATACGTTGGCAATTGACTGTCCTGAGGATTTATGTCGCCAGCGAGACCAGTGACATGTCATCAGAGAGACCAGCGACAAACCGCCAGCGAGACCAGCGGTTCCAAAGGACTTGACTGCAAGATGATTCGCAGCCCACCGCAAGCAAATACGCGGTATTATGACCCTACCACAGGGATAATGTGGTCATAGTCATGGTTGGTAAGAAGAACTTAAGAAATTGATGAATTTAAGATGAAAAGCATAATTTAAAATTATGATAAATTAATTTTTATATATGATTGATAGTATAATTATAATTTTATGAAATTATATATTGATTTTGTTATATCAGTAAATCGATATGTATTGTATTATTTGCCTGATTTATTCAGTTAAAGGTATACACTGCTTACTGGGCTGTTTAGCTCATGATGAGTTTTATGTTTTTCTTACAGATCCAGAAAATTAGCTTGCTACAGGATTTCGGTTGGGAGAGCGATTAGAGATGGAGTTAGCTCATTGATTTAGGATTTTCTCAGAATTGATTCAAGACTTTTAATTTTTTTAGTGTTGACTTTGTCAGACAGTTATTTTCTTTTGAACACTGAGTTTTGATTTGTTATTTAAACTAAAGTTTGATTATTAAATATTAAAAAAAAATATTTACTTTGTGTGAAGATATCATGATGAGATGCCTTGCATGCTTATGGAAAAAGTATTCTATGAGTATGCGGCGGTTGCCATGACCCTCGATTCAAATCTCGGGTCGGGGGCGTGACAATTAATATGGTATCAGAGCATAAGTAGATAGATAGAGACATGTAGAATAGAGTGAGTGAGTGATGGGTAGATATTAGGAAATTGATAGATTAGTTATGATGATTATGATTTGACCTGTCACAAGTAAGTTATAACCTTATTAAGGATAAGTTATTATCTCAAATCTATCATAGGTCAATATGCCTCCACAACGAGCGAAGAATACTCAAGGAGCGGTAGGAGGGACATCAAATCCACTTGACAATAACACTCCTCAATTAAATAGCGATACAACTCAGCTGGAGGGAATCCTTGATCCTACCGAAGATACTCCGACAGTACAGGAGGAGCCGAACATGACTCAACTAATGCAAACTCTGATCGGAGTAGTTCAAACACAGCAACAGTTACTTCAACAACAACATGCACAGCCACGTCAGCATTTTTCACCGACACCTGAACATGGAGAACATCCGGTGCAGAGAAACAATATCGTCGAATTTAAGAAGCTAGTTCCTCCAGCCTTCAAAGGGACCATCGAGCCACTGGAAGCAGATAACTGGATTATGAAAATGGAGAAGGCCTTCGCCGTGCAAGAATGCCACGATGAAGAGAAGATCCGCTATACAGCATATCTGTTACAAGGCGAGGCATACAACTGGTGGCGTATACTGGAATAAAAATATGAGCACGATAGGATACCACTCACTTGGGAGAGTTTTCGAGATGAATTCTTTGACAAGTACTTCCCCCGAAGTGTCAGAATACAGAAAGAGCAGGAGTTCATTCATCTGAAATAGGGAAACAGATCCGTTGCAGAATATGAAGCTAAATTCACGGAGTTAGCCAAGTTTGTTCCAAGATTAGTTGAGATTGAGCAAGACAGAGTACACAAATTTGAAATGAGACTGAAGACAGAAATCAGAAAACAAGTTGTACCCTATGAGCTAACTACCTATGCCTCAGTGGTGAATAAAGCTCTAATAATTGAGAGAGAAGTTAATGAAGCTCATGCGGAGAGAGAATGGAATTAGAAGAAGAGAAATAGATTTGGTGGAACTCAAGGACGAAATCAGAACAATAAGGATCCAGCAAAGAAGCCAGCAATTGATAAGAATCGTGAGAATGAGGCAGCTAGATGTACGAGATGTGGCCGAAGAGAGCATGAGTCTTCTAATTGCCCATGAAATACTGGTTCTTATTTCAGATGTGGACAAAAAGGACATAAGATTGCAGATTGCCCCTAGATGGATGAGAATAGACCCACACAAACAAAGGACGGAGGTCAAAGGCCGAAAACTCAAGGAAGGATCTATGCACTCACACAACAGGATGCTCAGGCCTCTAATGCTGTGGTGACAGGTATCATTCCTGTATCTGGTATTCATGCTTCAGTTTTGTTTGATTCTGGTGCTACACCTCCTTTATATCTACTACTTTTATTAGGCAACATGATATAGTATGTGAACCTATGAAAACCAAATTATATGTTGAGACACCAGTAGGTGATATTTTGAGTACCGAAAGTGTGTGCAAGTCATATAGTATCAGAATAGGAGAAAGAGAATTACCGACAGACTTGGTAGTCCTGGATATGCAAGATTTCGATGTTATTCTAGGAATGGATTGGCTGGCTACTTATCATGCCTCTGTGGATTGTCATGGAAAGAGAGTGAACTTTCACATATCGGGAGAATTAACTTTCAGTTTTGATGAAAGTACAGGAACCACCCCTCCACGTATTATTTTATTTGTGCAAGCTAGACAGATGCTAAGAAAGGGATGTAGAGGTTACCTAGTATCAATAAAGAATAAAGAACATGATGAATTGAAGTTACAGGATATTCCTATCGTAAATGAATTTTCGGATGTATTCATTGATGATTTAGTCGGACTACCACCAGACAGAGAAATTGAATTTACCATTGAGTTGGCATCCAATACCAGTCCGATTTCTAAAGCTCCTTATAGAATGGCCCCAATAGAGTTGAAGGAGTTAAAAGATCAATTACAAGATTTATTGGATAAAGGTTTTATAAGGCCTAGTGTATCTCCTTGGGGAGCTCCAGTCTTATTTGTGAAGAAGAAGGATGGTACTATGAGACTTTGTATCGACTATAGAGAGTTGAATAAAAATACTATCAGAAATAAGTATCCTCTACCTCGAATTGATGATTTGTTTGATCAGTTGCAAGGTGCACAAGTCTTTTCTAAAATTGATCTTCATTCAGGATATCATCAGTTAAAAATTAAAACAGAAGACATACCAAAGACTGCATTTAGAACTCGTTATGGATATTATGAATTTCTAGTAATGCCTTTTGGGTTCACCAATGCTCCAGTAGCTTTTATGGATTTAATGAACAGAATATTCAGATCCTATCTTGATAAGTTTGTTGTCGTATTTATTGACGATATCTTGATATATTCAAGAAGTAAATTGGAGCATGAAAAACATTTACGGTGTGTACTACAAATATTGAGGAAAGAAAAGCTTTATGCCAAATTTAAGAAGTGTGAATTTTGGCTGGACAAAATAGTCTTTTTAGGACACATCGTATCTAAAGATGAAATTTCTGTGGATCCAGCAAAAGTGGAAGCTGTGATGCAGTGGAACAGACCTACAAATATTTCTGAGATTCGAAGTTTTCTGAGAATGGCAGGATATTACAGACAATTTGTAGAAGGATTCTCCCGCATAGCTGCACCTTTGACTCGTCTTACTCAAAAAGGGGTTAAATTTGAGTGGATCGAAGATTGTGAACAGAGTTTTCAAGAATTAAAACAACGATTAGTTTCAGCTCCTATCTTTACTATACCAACAAGAGATGAATGTTTCACAATATATAGTGATGCATTTAAAAAGGGACTCGACTGTGTATTAATGCAACATGGTAAGGTAGTAGCCTATGCCTCAAGACAATTGAAACCATATGAACAGAATTATCCGACACATGATTTGGAATTAACTGCAGTGATTTTTGTCCTAAAAATTTGGAGACATCACTTATACGGTGCGCAGTGTGAAGTGTTTACAGATCATAAGAGTTTGAAGTATATTTTTACGCAAAAAGAATTAAACATGAGACAGAGAAGGTGGTTAGAACTATTAAAGGATTATGATTTAACAATCCATTATCATCCGAAAAAAGCTAATGTTATTGCTGATGCCCTTAGTAGAAAATCTGTGGAAAATTTGGCAGTTTTAATTACATATCAAAGCCAATTATTGGAGGATATAAGAAAACTAGAATTAGACATCCGAATATATGACTCAACAGTACGGTTAGCCAACATGAGAGTTCAGCCAACACTCATTGAAAGAATTTCAGTTGCCCAGAATGAAGATCCACAACTAATAAAAATAAGAAACTCAGTGGAAGCTGGTGTTCAATCTGAATTCAAGATACATGAAGACGGTTCGTTGAGGTTCAAAAATAGGATTTGCGTACCCAATAATTCAGCACTCAAGCATGAAATGCTTCAGGAGGCACATCGGACCGATTATACAGTTCATCCGGGAGGTACTAAGATGTATAGAGACTTAAAGAAAATATACTGATGAAATAATATGAAGAGAGAGATCGCTCAATTCATGGCTCAATGTTTGGTGTGTCAACAAGTTAAAGCTAAACATCAGAGAACTGCAGGACTACTTCAACCTCTTGATATTCCAGTATGGAAGTGGGAACATATCACTATGGATTTTGTAACTGGACTACCTAAGACTCCAAGTAAAAATGATGCAGCCTGGGTGATTGTGGACCGATTGACAAAGTCTGCACATTTTCTACCAATTAGAGTTGGATTTACTTTGGAAAGACTAGCAAAGTTATATATGAAAGAAATTGTAAGGCTACATGAAATTTCAGTGACCATCATATCGGATCGAGACACCAGATTTGTATCACAATTTTGGAAGAGCTTACACAAGGCATTAGGAACAAAATTGAACTTCAGTACAGCTTTTCATCCATAGACTGATGGTCAGTCAGAGAGAACTATTCAGATCTTAGAAGATATGTTGAGAACCTGTATTTTGGATATGAAAAGTTCATGGGATGAGCATCTACCTTTGATTGAGTTCGCTTATAATAACAGTTATCAGGCTAGCATTGGTATGGCACCTTATGAAGCATTATATGGTAGAAGATGTCGATCGCCGATTCACTGGGATGATGTTGGTGAGCGAAGAATATTGGGTCCCAAACTTGTTCAACAAGCAGTCGAGAAGATTCAATTAATTAAAGAACGACTTCGGGCAGCACAAAGCAGACAGAAAAGATATGCAGATAACAGGAGACGAAAATTAGAATTTCAAGTCGGTGACCATGTATTTCTCAAAGTATCTCCTTTAAAAGGAATCTCAAGATTTGGCATTCGTGGCAAATTGAATCCTAGATATGTGGGTCCGTTTGAGATTTTGGAAAGAATTGGTGAGGTGGCTTATAGACTTGCCTTACCACCTTCACTTGCAGGAGTACATAATATTTTTCATGTTTCTATGTTAAAAAAATATTTACCAGACCCAAGTCACATCGTAGAACTTGAACCAGTACAAGCCAGAAAAGATCTATCATATGAAGAATATCCAATACGGATCGTGGATCGTAAAGAACAGGTGCTGAGACGTCGCAACATTCCTTATGTCAAGGTACAATGGAGTCGACATTTGGAAAGAGAAGCTACTTGGGAGCTAGAGGAAGAAATGAAGCAAAAATATCCCCAGCTCTTCGAGACTACAGGTATGAAAAATTTCGAGGACGAAATTTCTTTTTAGGGATGAAGAATGTCATAGCCCAAGCCCATAATGTCAAGACCCAAGCCCACAAAAAAAAAAAAAGAAACAGAGGAAAATCGGGAAGAAGACTCCCGATAGGAGTCTTCTTCTCCGGCGAGACCCCAGCAATTTGGGAGTCCTAGGACCTCTCGAAGTCCTAGGACCCTCTATAAGAAGACCTCCCCTCTCCTTAGAAATCGACCATCGGCCCCTTTCCTCTCTCTTTCTCCCTGTTTTTCTCGATCGGAGCCGCAGACACCGTCTTGATTCTCGCCGTGATTGCTCGCTGTTGGGGTCACCAGAGGCCGAGGTGAGTCTTCCTCTCCTTCTTCTCTTCCTTCCCTTTCCTCCCATACCCTTGAGCGTGACGGCCGGCGACGAGTGTCGCCGATTTTCGGTTGGAAAAGAGACCCCTGTTTTGGGCCTCTTTTTCTTTGGATTTTTCGGTGCCGGCGATCGCAATCGACAGCCGACCATGCTCCTCCGGAACCGGGGGAGTGGCCCCCCTCTGCCGCCGGCCTCCGCCGCAGCGGTCGTGGCCTGAAGGGCCTGGCAAAAGGAGGGGACGCCAGTCCCCTGTTCCGGCGTGGAAAGAGATGAGAAAAAGAAGAAAAAGAAAAGAAAAAGAAGAACAAAAAAATAAGAAAAAAAAAAGAAAGAAAGGAGAGAAAGGAACTCTCTCTCTCTCTCTCTCTTTTAGATTTTTAGGATTTATGAAATTAATTAAAAAAATAATAAATAAAAATAAAATAAAATAAAAATAATAATAAAATAAATATAATTAGGATGTCCATGGATTAGTCCGAAAATCCTGGATGCTGTCGTCAAGCTGATCCTCATGGGGACATTAGATTTTAATAATTTTAGTTATTTTTAATTCGATGAAATTTTGATTAAAAACATGATATTTGACGTATCAGGTTCAGAGAAAGATTTTCGAGATTTTTAGAATCCCTAGTTTGGATTTTCTTTTGAGGTAAGTAGTGTTTACTTTTACTGAATTTATCTGGTAAATTATGAATTAAATAAATTTATGCATGCTTATGATTGAAATTATTGAAATAATTGATTATGACGAAAGTTAATTGTAGAGATTATTTATGATTAAAGTTATTTGTTGAAAAATTATTATGATGGTGTATGATCATAAAGAATGACATGATTGATTTGACTCAAATTTTATTTATTTATATTATTTAAAAAATAATAATATATGAATTGAAAAGATAATATGAAATTGACAACTTGACTGTGTTGAGGACCCCGCCAATGGGGGCATATACGTTGGCAATTGACTGTCCTAAGGATTTATGTCGCCAGCGAGACCAGCGACATGTCGCCAGAGAGACCAACGACAAACCGCCAGCGAGACCAGCGGTTCCAAAGGACTTGGCTGCCAGATGATTCGCAGCCCACCGCAAGCAGATACGCGGTATTATGACCCTGCCACAGGGATAATATGGTCATAGTCATGGTTGGTAAGAAGAACTTAAGAAATTGATGAATTTAAGATGAAAAACATAATTTGAAATTATGATAAATTGATTTTTATATATGATTGATAGTATGATTATGATTTCATGAAATTACATATTGATTTTGTTATATCAGTAAATCGATATGTATTGTATTATTTGCCTGATTTATTCAGTTAAAGGTATACACTGCTTACTGGGCTGTTTAGCTCATGATGAGTTTTATGTTTTTCTTATAGATCCAGAAAATTAGCTTGCTGCGGGATTTTGGTTGGGAGAGCGATTAGAGATGGAGTTAGCTCATTGATTTAGGATTTTCTCAGAATTGATTCAAGACTTTTAGTTTTTTTAGTGTTGACTTTGTCAGACAGTTATTTTCTTTTGAACACTGAGTTTTGATTTGTTATTTGAACTAAGGTTTGATTATTAAATATTAAAAAAAAATTATTTACTTTGTGTGAAGATATCATGATGAGATGCCTTGCATGCTTATGGGAAAAGATTCTATGAGTATGTGGCGGTTGCTATGACCCTCGATTCAAATCTCGGGTCGGGGGTGTGACAGGAAGAGCGGCGGGCGGTGGGCAGACAAGCCATGGATGGTGCCAGAAGGGGGGTGGTGCGGAGAATCCACCGACAAAAGGAGGGTTGGCACGGGCGAAGGACCGGCGGGCATGCCGGGTGGGGAGAGACTGTCGGCGTGCAGGGGGTTAGGGGGGTGCGCGGAGCAGCAGCTGGCGTGTGGGGGGCCGAGGGGGTGGGGGGGCACGGAGGAGAAGCAACCCAAAAAAAAATAAAAATAAAAATAATAAAAATAATAAAATATTAATTTTAGAAAATAATTTGGAAACAACACATTTTCAAAATCATTTATTTAAAATAATATTCTATCATTATTTTAAAAACCTAATTTTTTTCATTACAAAAATAATTTATTTTTAAATATTTTTAAAAATTTTATTTTATTTCTTTTTTCATTATTTTATTTATTTTTTATTTTTATTTATTCTTATTTTTTTTATTTTTAAGCATTTTTTAAAAATTATTTTTAAAAGTAATATTTTATTACTATTTTAAAAAATTATTTATTTCTTCCTTCTCTTTTATTTCAAAATAGATTTTTAAAATAATAATAAATTATTAATTTTTAAAAATATTTTTTAAAAAAATAATTTAAAAAATAATTTTTAAATTTTTTTAAAAAATAATATTTTATGTTAAAAATAATATTTATTTTTAGAATAATACTTTAAAAATATTTCTTTTTTTCCCTTCTCCTCCTGCACTCTTTTGGTTAGGCAATTTTAAAAATAAAATTTTATTATTTTTTAAAAACCTTCCTTCTTTCTTATCTTTTAAAATTAATTATTATTATAATTAGTTTTTCAAATTATTTTTAAAAATAATATTTCATCATTATTTTAAAAATCTATTTTTTATTAAAAAAATCTTCTATTTTAAATTTTTTAATAATTTTATTATTATTTTGAAATTTTTTTTTCTATCCTTCCTTATTTTATTAAAATTATTTTTCAAAATAAAAAAAAAAAAAGGCTATGTAGCAAGAGTGAGTGGAGGGCCTCGCAATTTTCTTTTTATTTTTTCAAATTATTTTTTAAAAATAAAATTTTATTAATTTTTTTATTTTTTTCATATATATTTTAAAATTATTTTTTAATATTAATATTTTATTATTATTATTATTATTATATTATTATTATTATTTTTTTTTCTTTTCCTCCCCTCTGTACGCCCAACACCCCCTCCTGCGCTCTTTTGGCTAGACAATTTTAAAAATAAAATTTTATTATTTTTTAAAAATTTTCTTTCTTTCTTTTTTTCACGTATTTTTCAAAATTATTTTTTGACATTAATATTTTATAATTATTTTTTAAAAACTTTTACAAAAATAATATTTTATTATTATTTTAAAAATCTTTTTTATTACAAAATACCTTTTATTTTTATTTTTTATAATTTATTATTATTATTATTATTTAATATTTATTATTATTTTTATTATTATTATCTTTATTTTATTTTTTTTTTCCTCTCCTCCTCCTTCCCCGGCACGCCAACCACACCCCCCCCCCCCCCGGCAAACCCCGGCTGCTCCGCGCACCCTACCCCCCACCGCACCCCGCCCGTTGCATCTCCGGCACCACTCCCGCCCCCCCGACCATCTGCGCCACCCCCTGCACCACCCCCTGGCCCTCCGGCGAACCCGCACCCCGTGCCCTCCGTGGCCGTCTCCATCGCCGCCCCCATCCACCAGCACCGCCTCCCTCACCCACCCCACCAGTCCCCCGCAACCCACTCCCGTGACCCCCTGCGCTGCCTTCTAGCCACATGCACTGCCCGCCGGTCGCCTATGCGGCCCCCTGACCACCCGTATCGCTCCCCTTGCACCCAGCGTGGAGGAGAAAAAGGAAATTGCGGGTGGGCTCGTGAGTCCAGTGAAATCGTGGGTCCACAGGGCGATTTCACTGAAACCACCGGTTCAAGTGGTGATTTCAGTCCTATCTACCTCATCCGGTGGGCTTGAAGCAGGCTTAAGTGGCCGTGCAATTTCGGACGGGGTATTTTTGGAAATAAAAAGTAAAAAAACAATAAAAAAAAAAAATCCCATCTCGGACGCCACTCAGCCGGCCCTCTCGTCTCCCTTCTGTCCGACCGCTCTATGTCCTCTTCTTCTCTCCTCTCCTCTTCGCCGCCGGCGCCACCGCCTCCGCCACTTCTCTGCGGCGCCCTCACCCGCCTCACCGCCGCTCGACGGCAGCCTCTCCTCTCTTCTTCAACGCGCTCTCCGCCGATCGCCAGGGCTAATGTGAGTTCTCTCCTCCTCCTCCTCTTCTCTCTCTCTCTCTCTCTCTCCCGTTGCGGATAAAAAGGAGAGACGTTTAGAACGAACCTGCAAAAGTAGCCCCTAAAAAGACACACCAGTTACCGGAAATCCAGCTAGGGCGTGGAGCGGTTCCACTCTGAGGGTGGTGTCCTTTTGGGTGCATGAGCTATTTTTAATACAACCCTCCCAGCCCCAAAAAAACCTCACCTTTCTGGAAAGAGAAGCAACCAACTTTGTGATGAGTAATAAGAAAAGTCTCTCCTTGTGGAAAGAAACAGCAAGCACGAATAGATTAGACTGACAATCTTTGTCAAAAATGACGGTCCTTTTTGGAAAAATAAAAACATCGTATGCACAGGGGTTATCTTTCTTTCTAAAATTGGCAGGCTTTTGTGGATCGGAAAAATAATGGTTCCATTCTTTTTTAGATTCAAACTGGACTTCGTTGTGTTGATGCCGATGCCAATGCTAATGCGTGCAAGATGACGTTTTGGAGGGCTGGTGGCTGTAAATTATGGATCAGTTTAAGCTCGAGCAACCGAGAGAGGGGAGAGGCTCTGCGAGCAGTGGGAGGAAGCAATGATGATGAAGGACAAGAGGAAAGTGGTGATGAAGATGTTGAGGATATCACTGATGATGCACTTCGGGCTACAATCAGAAAAAGCAAGAAGGTTTTGGCAATGCAGCGGAACCTACTTCGGCAGGTCTTGTTTCGAACATGTGGCTTTTCACCAAAAAAAAAAAAAATCTGTAGCTAAAGTTTTGCATAGGTTTGATATCGAGATGAATTAAGAATTCTCTTTCACATGTGATTGTTTTGCTTGGAAATCTGGATTTTGATATTTGCTGTGTATCATGATGCAACAGGGCTCATGCTTGCGGTTGCCCAGATCTTGCCTATTTGAAATTTTATAATATAAAATAATTTGGAGTAAGCCATGACTGTGACTATAATTCCCTATTAGTTGTGGCTTAATCCTAGGAAGAAATTCTTAAAGATGGTTGAACTAAATCACCAATGGCTTCCTAGGATACCCGATTCAAATTAATAACTAGTAAGGTCAAGAAATCTTGGATGTAGTCATGATAATGTCGACGCTCAAGGAAATCAACTCAAAACCTGCCATAGCATGTTTTTTATCAATTTCTAAGACTTCTTCGATAATGTTCATTGAAACCAACAACCAAATTTGTAAAGCTAATATATAACAGCTAAAACCTATGCAACATAAAAGCATAGTCAAGTAAGATCAGGACAGGCTGAAAGGGGAGAATGCCAATAGTGATGAACTTAAGAAAGTGCCTAACAGCAATGGGTGAGAAACTGTGACACTAGATATATGATAAATTCTTAAGAAAAATTCCACCAATTAATAAAACTATATGCACCTTAATATTTAGAATTGCCTATTGTCACTTAGCTTCTTCAAAAAATAATCCCTGATCATTCATTATCTTGTCATACAATTCTCTCACATCTGAGTTTCATGAATGTAAACAAAAATGCCACACATAAACCCAATATAACTTATTTTCGATTGATGAAATAATGCTAATTCTTTTATCCAAATAAGGTTCTTAATTCCTTATTGATGTCACTGCATTATTTTTATCTGTTAAATCTGACATTTTTCTACCTACAAAAATCTGAAATTATTTATTTTCTTTGTTTCATTTTGCATTAGTTGCAACCTTTCTTGCATTTTAAATCTTATCTCTTGTTCTTTATCAGAACAAGAGAGTTTCAGATTTGTGATGGATGTTAGTCTTCTCTACATGGTGCAGATTGTAGAAAGAAGGAAACTTGTTTCATCTATAAAGGATAGTGTTGTTAACACAAAACAGGAACCAGATTCTAATAGTTGGAGTGATAATTCTTTACCAGATGCAGATGTAGGTGGTTCTTTCTCAAATCTTAATATAGATTCGGCTGGTGCAGAGCTTCATAGAACATACAACACTGGTAGTTCTTCAGACCGTTTCACCCAATCAGCTGAAGTTGGTAGAAGTGAAAGTCAACCTACTACTCCTAGTGAAGAATCATTTTATGAGGAGGAGGAACCCAAAGATAGTTTGGAAGTTCGTGGATTATTAAGAGAAGGTAATTTGGAAACACCTCAGTCTGAAATTATGGCACCAGTTCTCCCTGAGGCCTCTGAATCTTATAATGTCAAAGACAAGAAGCATGAGGATGTGGCGGAAGCAAATGTAGATGTTTTAAGTGAAGAACAAGAGGTGGCACCTGAGAAAGAATACTTGGATTCTCCTCCTTTGGCTGGGGCAAATGTCATGAATGTCATTGTAGTAGCTGCAGAATGTGCTCCTTGGTCCAAAACAGGCATTTACATTTCACTTTAACTTGATGAATTCGTCAATCTTTTGGTATTGTATGCAACTTTCTTGATCAGATGTCTTTCTTCTGTTTTGTAATCTCTCTCTCTCTCTCTTTTTGGTGAAGTCATTTTGCCTAGAAAAATTCATACCTCTCTATCTGTACTAGTGATTACCGACAATTTTGTATAGGTGGGCTTGGTGATGTTGTTGGGGCTCTACCAAAGGCTTTGGCTCGGAGAGGACATCGTGTTATGGTATATATTGCCATCATATATCATCTCTTCATTTCAAATTTTTTATGGCATGATGCAAAATTTTTTCCTTTACTATCCTTTAGTCCGATAGGGGTTTGCAGCTATATCAGAAATTTATGAATCTGAACACTAAGTTCAGAATAATTCTAACTTGGTTTTCTGGATACTTGAAGTAACTGGACTTGCTGGTCTTGTGCTTTTTGATGTTAAAGCTTGTTGTGAAGAATGAATAGCTTATTGATTATGTTAACATTTTTGGACAATTAATGAACTAGGTATTGCCTTATAGGTAGTGGCACCAAGGTATGGGAACTATGCTGAAGCCCAAGAAGTAGGAGTACGGAAAAGGTACAAGGTTTATGGGCAGGTAGATATTTGTGCCATCATGATGTTGTAGTTAAACTGCCTCATATTATTTATATTGCTCTAATATCTTGTCATACAGGACATGGAGGTAACCTATTTTCATGCCTACATTGATCGTGTGGATTTTGTTTTCTTAGATAGCCCTGTTTTTCGTCACATTGAAAATGATATTTATGGTGGAAACAGAATGGTAAATCTTCATCCATCCTTTTATGATCCTATAAGATATTCACCCAAGTTCCTCTACCAAATATTACTTTGAAATACACATGCTGTATTAAACTGCGCTAGCCAATTGTCATCCCAAAAATTATCTCAATTTATATATTGAATGCAGGACATTTTGAAACGGATGGTTCTATTCTGCAAGGCAGCTGTGGAGGTATATTCCTAATCTTTGGACGGTCATCATCAGTCATCATATTCTGTGAAATATCTAATATCCTTGCAGATGATAATGGTGTCAAAAATTCAGTGAAGATCAAACATTAAGGATTTTGTGAAACAATTGTATGTAAAATTGTTTAAAAAAACTAAGCTCCAAGTATAAAGCATTCTTCCTATAAGTTATCCACTTATGTTGGACTTCATGCATTCTAGAAGTCAAAGCAAGACTTAGCCATTGATGAGACATTCTTAATGATGCTTCCCTGGAGATATGGTTAAGATTGGATAGCTTAAAGGGTAAGGATCAAGAATAGGATTTTCACACATTACCCATATGGAGTTGTGTTCTTAGAATAATCCTCCTGAAGCCAGTAATCTCTCTGTGTTTGTGTGAACATGATAAAAATGTCACCTCCAGGTTTAAGCACAAAATCTCTCCCAAGTGCATGCTCAAAGGAGAGCGGGCTTAATGACAACCAATGGAACCTAAGGGTTAAGAATCTAGAATAGGATTTTTACCCATTATCCCTTATGGAGTTGTATTCTCAGGATAATCCTCATGAAGCTAGTAATCTCTCTCTCTCTCTCTCTCTCTCTCTCTCTCTCTCTCTCTCTCTCTCTATATATATATATATATATATATATATATATATATATATATATATATCTGTGCTTATGTGGACACAGTAGGAATGTCACGTGCAGGGTTTAAACCTAGAGTCTCTCCCAAGTGCATGTTTAAAAGAGAAGGGGTGCCTTATGACAACCAATGGAACCAAATCCTGTTAGCATGCACTAGTATCCTCAAGGAAAGCATGGATACACCAATGTCCTCTATGACAAAGCCATCCTCAATCTATGATTCTTTAGTTACCTTTAAATATGCATGTAAATCAGTTGAATAACATTGAATTGAATCGATATTCCTAAAAGTTATTGTTTCCTTAATAGATTAGGCTGGTAACTCCGTGTTGAATTTTAAATACATTCCAAATTGATATTCTTCAAAACATGTTTATCTCTCTATTACACTTGCTGATATTCATACAGTGTAGAAACCAAACTTTTATCTTCCATGCCTTATGTCAGGAGCCTTGATGCTTGAATGTTGAATTAGAAGGCTTGTTCTAGACCTGTTTGAATGGATTCAGTGTTTATACCTATCCATCTGAACCTCATAGAATAAACATTTTTCCATTTTTATTATTAACTATACTAAGACAAAATTTACAATTTTCAAGTTCTAACAAGTAAGACCCTTTTAAACAACCATACTATGAGGACTTGTGCAGGCATGTGCTTATTCCCATATTGGTTGTGTGCTGGGGAGGTCTTGGATACCTATATAGGACCAAGAAACCCAAAATATACCTTTTAGCTAGCTTTTGGGATGAAGTCCGGGGTTGTTTTAAATGATATCAAAGCAGATTTTGCCCATGGCCGATATTGGCTAGGGATTATTGCAGCATAGGATCTCTTGGGGCTGACCATGAACTGATCATGGTGCGCGGCTGTGTTTGAGATGTGATTGTATTTGAGCTTGGACCCTTAGGCTGGGCTTAAACAGGAAAGTAAGTGAGGGCTTGCCAAGCATGTGTTGGATCCTACATCAATTGTGTGCTGAGGAGATTTTGGATGTAGGGCCAAGGAACCAAATAATACTATCTGGCTGTCTTTTTGAGGGAGGTCCTGGGCTTTTGCGCATACGTTGTTCACAGTTTTAGTAATGGAGTTTGGGAATTTTTGTTCTTTTGTTTAACCTTTCTAGTTCATTTGTCATCCTTCTCCCATGGTACCAAATACCTTCTATGACTTTTGTTTTGTCACCTTGTCAATGGTTGCTTACCATTGGCTGAGGCATGGGTGTTTTTTACTTATTTACTCATTTTTCGTCAAATGGCACTTCTCTTTACAAATTGATTGCTTTCATAATTTGTTCCTTATAAACAAAATAACCAGTATGCCTTTCCAGGAGTTTTATATTATGACCAATTTTGTCTTTCTTTTCTCATTAAATATGTAAATTGCGTTTGTCTACTAGTTATGCTTCTATCTAGCAAGGTTCGAAGTTTCAGCTGAAATGGATCCATTTCTGCTTTTGATCGAGTGTCAACAATTTTGGCTGATACCGACCAAAACTGCTTTTCTTTTTTTAATTTTTTGTTTAGTAGGTATATTTGTCAAAAAATTTCTAATATTTCTCTAGAATTTATTAAATTATTCAATATCACATCTAACCAAGGATCTAATGATTTAATTTAAATTATTTTTGGCTAAATTTTGTCGTCATGATGGGCTAGATGCAACATTATAGTCTCTTTGTTGGTTATGAAGTATTATATGTTTCCATGCTTGTTTTTCTATTTAAATGAGTTTTTCTTTATCATCTTTTAGAATAACTTGATATATGAAAATGAATATGTGAAATAAAATAAGTTTTTATTTGGATGAATCTTTTTCTTTATAAAATAGATTGTTAATATGGATGATAATGAAACATTCTCAGATGAGTTATTAAAATAAAATAAAATGACAAGCACTTAGAAAATGTTTAATCAAATGCAAAAATTAGAGAAAATATGGAAATTATAAACAAAAGAGAAAAGTGTACAAAAAATATGAAATTTTATAGAAAGTGTAGGATGATTATGAAAATCAGCTAAAATGATTATGTAACTTATGCATTAAGCTTTAAAGCAGTTCAGTTTCAACCTGAAAATGCCCAAACTACTGAAAGTTTGATCCTGAATAACCTGAAACACAATGAAATAGTATGATAAATTGCGTTTTTCTTACTTTTATAATTGTTTGGATTTTGTCCTGATTATTTTGACTGAAACTCTGAAACTTGGAGCAGATCTGCTGAAACCACCAAAACTGCTAAAACCAAAACCCTACCTGGAGGACCAAAACCGAGTTTAAAATGTTGCTGTTTAGGATGATGGTAGTCTAAAAATATGGGATATGGATCATTTAATCTTTTTAATTGTTAATTTGTCATCTGAAAAAGATAAACCAATTGTTTCAGGTCTGTTGGCATGTTCCATGTGGTGGTGTCTGCTATGGAGATGGAAATCTGGTTTTCATTGCAAATGATTGGCACACTGCACTGTTACCTGTTTATCTGAAGGCATATTATCGTGACCACGGACTGATGATTTATGCCCGATCTATTCTGGTGATACACAACATAGCACACCAGGTATGTCTCCTAATCCTCAATGGTTTTCATCATCAAATCAAACTGTATATCATTTCTGGAATTTCTGTGTTTTATTCATGAGCATGGTCATCTCTTCATGTGAAGCCATTAAAACAGCTCTTAAAACATATGCTTGCTAATCAAGCCAACGGTTAAAACTGAATAAGGAAAGCAAAAAATAATTAATGCAAAAAAAAAAAAAAAATAATAATGGTGATGATTGTATTTCAATAGTCCACTGAGTTCTGCATAGGAAAGTAAAATGTTAGATTTCACATAATATACATTGAATGCATGGATATAAGTGTCCCATATATGCAGTCATCTAACTAAAGCAAGGAGCCTAACTAGCAAACCCATCCTGCAATATGGATAATGAAGACAGAGGATGTGTTAAGGTTCCATCAGAATGATTACTAACAGTGCCATTATAGAAATTGTTTATTTATAACTCTCTTAGGAATGACATTAAATTTGTGGGTGGTGCTGCCCTTATCCATGACCCCTTCAGAAGAATACGTGGCTAACATTTTAGCTGATCAACTCACTTAAATCAACCTACATGCACCTTAAAAACATAAACATAGTTCTTTTCACATATCCCAAAAAGAATCTGCTGGTCAAGTGCCCTCCAAATTCACCTTATATCGGGCTCTAATCCATTCTTTGTTCTGCCAAACTTAGAATGATATATATTGAAATCTGAAGACCTTAGACCCAGCTCATCCCTTTGATTTCTAAAATATAGGATTATGGTCAGAATGGCCTCAGAAGGCCAGCAGGGTTGGTCAAAAGGAAGTGCAACTCTTTACTCATCAATGGAAAGAAATTATCTATAGTAGACATCCTAAGAATCCACCAGAATATTGCTGAAGCACATAATGAACTCTTACTCAGACGTGCTTTATTCTTACAGATGGGACTTTCACGGATTGACACACCACAATGTGGAGCATGAACCCTTCACTGCCAGCTGCCTAGCTCAGCAGCATAGCACAAAGAATACCAAAATAAGTATTTCCTCTGTCATCTAAGTGCCTGCTCAGATTTCATTAGTGTTCCATCAGAAGTCATCCAATCAAAGGATCATCGTTCTTCATTTTTGGGGAAGACCCAGTAGGTTTCCTAGTACTGACGTTTTACCGCTAATGTTGTTTCTGTAATGTTTTGGATCGTCTTTCTGCAATTTGGGCGTTGCAGCATCTTTTAATTCTTCTTCTTCCTTTCTTCTTTCCTTCTCTTTTTCCTTGTGTCACGGCCAAGAATCACATGCAATTTTTCCTTTGGTTCTCTTAAAACACTTCTTGACTTAGTTCTTAAGACAGTTTCATAATGGACACCCTACGGTTATACACATTTTTAGACCTTTTTTTTTCATGTAGATAAAGCATCTACATATCCTTAAAATGTGAAGTTCTTGTTGAATGGTCATTTAATTTGGACTTTGAGTAGCAAGTCATTTTGTCCTAACAAGAACTTCATCTGTTTGTCAACCAATCCGTCCATTGGAAAAAAATCTGTCTTTACCTATGATCTATTAGAATTTTTAACATTCTCATTCTTTGGTTAGTTAAACATTGGGCTAGCTATATGAGGGTAAACATGCCACCCGTGGAAACTTTCCGACCTAGCTGCTTGGTCTAACATGATAGTGAACAGATCAATCTTTTATTAGCATGAGTTCATGGATATAGAAATAATATTACATAAGTAGGATTCCAAAAGAAATACTTTTTAAGTTGCTTTTGTAAGAGACAAGTGATATAACAGTATTCTGAAAACCGTGCTATGGATGCTCAAAATGGAAGCCACCACCAATAAATAACAAAAATTTGATCATTGTCATTATGATGGTTAATATGTTTTCTGGCATCCTGTGTGTTGCTTCTTAGCTGTTCTATGTATTATTCTCTTTATTATTGCTGTCATATATAAAAATTACTAAAGAACTATTATAGCTAATAGAACATCCAAACGAGAAGCTTTAAGATAGGTTTTAATTGTCAAGATGTTAACTAATTTTGCCCTAGATATATTATGTTAATTCAGATTTCTTATCCAGGGACGTGGTCCGGTAGATGACTTCTTCTATGTGGATTTACCGGGTAACTACATGGACTTTTTTAAACTACATGATCCTATTGGAGGTGACCATTTCAATATTTTTGCGGCTGGTCTGAAAACTGCTGACAGGGTGGTCACGGTTAGCCATGGTTATGCTTGGGAGCTGAAAACACCAGAAGGTGGTTGGGGCTTGCATGGGATCATTAATGAGATTGACTGGAAATTCCAGGGCATTGTAAATGGAATCGATACCAAAGGTTGGAACCCTAAATTTGATGTACATCTAAAATCTGATGGTTACACCAACTATTCACTCGAATCTCTGCAAACTGGCAAGGCCCGATGTAAGGCTGCTCTGCAGCGAGAGCTCGGCCTGCCGGTCCGTGACAATATTCCTGTCCTCGCTTTCATTGGGAGGTTGGACCATCAGAAAGGTGTCGACCTGATTGCAGAGGCCATGCATTGGATTGCTGGTCAGGATGTGCAGTTGGTTTTGCTGGGCACCGGAAGACCAGACCTTGAAGATATGCTGAGGAATTTTGAGAGGCAACACTATGACAAGGTTAGAGGATGGGTTGGATTTTCTGTGAAGATGGCACACCGAATCACAGCAGGTGCTGATGTCCTACTGATGCCATCAAGATTTGAGCCTTGTGGTCTGAACCAGCTCTATGCCATGATGTATGGGACAGTCCCTGTGGTGCATGCGGTTGGTGGCCTTAGAGATACTGTACATCAGTTTGATCCTTACGCGGAGACAGGTCTTGGGTGGGCCTTTGAGAGGGCCGAGGCAAATAGACTGATCGATGCACTGGGAAATTGTTTAAAGACATACAGAAATTATAAGAGCAGTTGGGAGGGGCTTCAGAAGCGAGGGATGATGCAGGATCTCAGTTGGGATAATGCTGCTTATCGTTACGAGGAAATACTTGTGGCTGCCAAGCATCAATGGTGATTCAACAAAGCATGTTTTCTCTGGTTCTCGGCTTCTCGGTCTGCACCTATCTGCCACTGATTCGGATGTTAAAAGGGATGCCACCAGCCAGTCGCACTGTTGCAGGTGAAGTTTGCAGGTTGGCCATCTTTTTTGCCTCTCTTCTTTCATTATGAGCAAGGGGGAATTCACCACCTGCTTAGATGTCTGATAATTTATTTCCTCAATTTTTTTGGTAAAAATCAATTCTCTGTAATTGTGACTGTAAAATTGTCTGAAGATTGTAAAAACCCATTGTTCAACCATGCGTGGACTTGATGGTGGATCCATTTTGTTTCAATAAAACTTGCATTAAACTGTTTGAGTCGTGTACTTAGTAAAATATTCTATCTGTTTGAGCTGTGTACTTGGGTATGTGTTGATGGGAAAGTTTGCTGGTGGCATTCCTTTTCTGCTTATATGGCACCTAAACGTAGAAGTTATCTTGGCCATTAGCTTTTAGGAGCCGAACCAGCCTCCACCTTAACTTTAAGGCAATGCAAACGCCATTTTGACGGAGGTTCATAAAGTGTTGTATGATGGCAGTTGGTCGTTTTGCATGTATTTATTCATAGTGAATTTTGCATAGAAACAGATCTAGTTAATTGTTGATTAATAATTTGTTGGCATGAGCCATCTATGTGTGAGACAGTGCTATACAAATTTAAAATACATGATACATATTTAGCGAGTGTGATGCATATTTATTGCATGCTCAAAACATATATTCTAAAATCCAGTACATATTTGTTTAGATGGCTACGCTCTTGACCTACGGACCTAAAATCGTCAGGGGACTCCTAGACATATATCATTATGCAGCAATGATAAATCTATTTCTCTTTTTGCAAAATCAATAATGCGATGGACTTGCGTTGCAAAATCCACTTATTCATACTTCATAAATGTGTTCTTTTCTTGCCTCCTGTTTTCTTTTTTTGAGTTGATGAAGGATTGGTTTAATATTAAAAGAGAAACCATTGATTGTTTCTGACATGGTATATCTTTGTGCTTCAAATCTAGGATTAAGTTGGGAAGGAAAAAAAGGTTAAGGGTTTGTAACAATATTAACTGAAAATAATTTTTTGGATTTTCTCTATCCTATGTAAATATCCAAAATCTCTCTTAAGATGTAATTAATATAGAATTGAACACATATCTACATCGGTCCTCACTAGGTCGAAACTTCATTATATTCTATTTAAAAGACCATTTCATTAGTTAGCCGTAAAGAACAATGCAAAGGCATCTATCGTGTGATCTTAAAATTTTGGTCTTCAAATAAAACATCTCTTGTTTGTGGCACTTTATGGTGCACCCTAGGTGTGGACTTGATTAATAGATGCACTGACCATAACTCATGGCAAAAGGTAAGCCCTTGTTTTTAAACAAAAATCATATCGAGCTGGCACTATAAAATATCATATGGGATGGGCTTTATAACGTGCCACGTGTCTTTTAATATTAAATTTAAAGAATAAATCTAAAAATTAAAATTTTTTTCTATTGACAGAGTTATTAATCCCATGATTAAAACATTCTCTTTCTTCCTTATTTTCAGTATATAGCAATACATACTATATAACCATATGATACACATTAAATATATAACTACGTGATACATATTATAAATTTTTTTGATACACATCCAACAATGACTCAATGCACACTTACACTTAAATTGATACATAGTTTACCGAACTTAGTATTCACTAATACATAGTATATGACTAGTTAATATACACTTAGCAAAATATTCATCCAGCATCTCTAGATAAAGCGATACATAGTTTTCAAAATATAGCATTCATCAGCACACAATATATGAGCAAATGATACACTAAATGGTTTATTGATATATACTCTAGGCTTTTTTAATACACACCCAGCAATGATCCAATATATATCTCGAGGTCCTTTCTTCTTTTTCAAATTCTTCTTCTTTTTTAAGATCTTTGCGTCTAAAAGTTCACGAAAAGTACATATCATTTTACCTAAAGATGTGTATTAAGACATCGGATGAATATTTTGCTAAGTATGTATCAACTGAATATATACTATATTGTAATGAATACTAAATTTGATAAATTATGTATCAATTTATCTGTAGATGTGTATTGAATCGTTGCTCAGTGTGTATCGAAAAAACTCAGTATATATTAACAAGTCATATAATGTGTATCATTTGCTGATGTGCTGTACACTAATAAATGTTATATTTTAAAAATTATATATCATTTTATTTAAAAATATGTATTGAAACTTAGATAAATATTTTACTAGATATGTATGAACTAGTTATATTCTGTAGTGATGAAACTAAATTTTTATAAATTATTAATCAATTTAACTATAGATATGTATTGAATCGATATATTTTCAAAAAAAATTATAGTATATATTATCTGATTATATATTTAATATGTATCATATGATGATATAATATATATACCTACGTGCTGAAAATGTAAAAAAAAAAAAAAAATACTTTAATCACCAAATTATTAATTTTGTTAGTAGAAAAGTCTGACTTTTAAATTTATTTTTTAAAATTAATACTAAACAAAATATGGCATACTATGAAGATCATCCCATATGATATTTGATATTTTATACTGCCTGCCCCATTTAATTTTTATTCTTTGTTTACTGCTGTGTAATCTTTTCTTTTCTTTTTTATTTACCTGAGAAAATCATCGTCCGCTTTAGTGGGTAGGTGCCAAAATGAATGGAAAACAGTATCCATGAAGAAGACCTTTCAAGAGATTGCATCTCTGAGCCAACTCGAGTTGTCGGCCTCATGCATTGCATCATCCAAATTGGCTATTACTGCAGCAGGATCATCATCTCTTCTGCATCAACCCAGTACTTTCACCCTTGTCATTGAGTCCAACTTGAAATGGACATCACCTTCACAGAGATTCTACGGACCGTGCCACATGCCTCAGGACACAACAATAAGAAGATGGGTTCTCGTCCTGGGACCTTGCTGGGGTTTTAGCCTGCATCCTGACCCCACAAGGTCAGCTAACAAAGACTGGATTGTGGGCCCTCATTTCAACCCTCACAAACTCTGAATATTTCCAAAGCAGGCACTGAGGACAATTAGGAATTAGTAGATATCTCAACTAGTGCAGGGGAAGAAAGTATAATAACTACAACATGTTCAGGTGGTGTTTCAATTTTCCTATACTAATCCAAATATTGATGCTTTTATTAGCATGCCAATATCATTACGCTCTGAACTGGATTAGAATAACAGCTACTCATAATATAGAATGGAAACATTTAATATGAAAGCACACACATTTAATATGAATTTCAACCTTTTCGTTAGCATACAAGATGATAGATCACATGATTCATTAAGTAGACCCTGTGAACAAACATAACATGCGATTTTGGAGAAAAAGAAGACACGGGGCTTCTTGTGTCATCATTTTCCAGAAAGAATGCATTCCACTGTTACAACACAATACAAGCAGTTTGATTTACTCAAAATATGGCACTAAAAACGAAATTAATACAGGGGGAAAAAATTAATAAGAGAAAAATAAAAAAGAAAAAGAAGGAGACAGTTACATAGCTAAACAGACACTTATGTAAGGCAATCAACAACAATGAGGGATAACAGCACTCATCTTGCAACCACCAGGATTGGGGATCTGAGCCATAGGCCAACTGACACATACTAAAAAGATCCTCCAATAATTCCCTTTGGGAGTGATGAAGTTTTCTGCCACGCCAAATTATCTAGCTTATGCAGCAACAGCTGGATCCTGTGTTGTTAAAAACAGTCAAATATATAAATATATGTGAGAGAGAGAGAGAACAGTGGTGGTCAACAGCAAAACACTATTAGAAATACATCACATAAACTGTGCAAAGATCTAATAATCCTATTTGGTCTTTGACAACAATGCACTGTATCAACTTTTCACTACAGATCACTTGGCGAGCACTTATATCCAAACAGTCAATGATAAGAGTCTGCTTTAGAATCAAAGTAGACAATGGTACACGGAGATACATGCTTAAACCCCAACAAGCAACCGGGTAAAAAAAGGCAAAATTCATTAAAGATATTTTCCAGATAAAGAAGAAGAGACTACAGTACCCAAGGAAAACTGATCTGAATGAATACCAATAAAACACAGGATAATTGCTATTTGTTACGTCTAGCATGCAAGTACATGTACACATCACAAAACAATTTAACTGTAAGATACTAAGAGGAAATTAAATACTCAAGCTAGTAAATATAATTGCACAAACAGAAAAAGGTGATAAATCTGCATTTGAGAAGAAAGTAGAATTTATAGGACATAACATGCCGGCCATAAATTGGAACACATGCTTTCCTTTTTATGAAAAGATTGCTTGACGTGATTGACCTGTGAAGGCCAGCAAGCATAATGAAACTCCATTTTAAATGGGTGAAGATACACAAATAAGAGATTATAATGCGGTAGAAATTGTTTCACCAATTTCTTTTGGTTTGTTAAATGGAAAATTAGTGATTCAATAATAAAATTTAAAAAAATATATTGCATTGACTAAAATTCTGTGCACCCAGACGTACCATTTCACAAAACCACTGAGATTCATCATATTCTTGTGGCATGGGCAATGGGTTAATATACCTGTGGTATAAAAAGCAAAGCCAGCGAAAATAACCTCAAAGCATTTATGTTACCAACTCCTTTAACAGATGCACTTGCTCATTAGACATTCAGGCACTTTTGGAAAGATCTACGATGTAACATGCATTCAACAATGAGTTTGAGAGGCATTACATCAGCAAAATTAGACCATATAGGGACTGTTAAGTAGATCAATTATGAATAGTGTAGTTTGCAAGCTTTCTCAAATTACAGCATTGCTGCTTGAAAGTTTTGGAGTCAGGTCACAGATATCTTCAGGTCATTATTTCCCTTGCAGGAGGAGGTTGCCATAAGTCAGTAACTAATTGTGAACAGTTCAGTGTAGAAATCCAATAGAATTGGGATCAGTGTTAGATATTCTTTTATCACCCAGATAGAAAAGTGTTCCCTTCGTAACTTGAGTGGAACTAGGATCTGAAAGTCTATTAAAGGAGGTAAAAGGGCCACAATGAGGAGAAAACTTCTATCAGTAAAATACTTCTCCTCACTTTCCATCAAAGAGGAAAAGGACAAGCTCTTATGAATTCATGGGAATCCATTTCTGAGCTGTGCCATGAACTCAAAGATGTCATGATCTTATTTCTATCGATGGTGATCTTGTTTCCCTATTCTTCACTTCGTAAATTTAGAATAAGGAATCTATCCATCTGGGAATTGAAAATATCATGATCTTATCAGTTCCATTGAAAATGATCTTGTTTCCACATTCTTCACTGCATTAATCTAGAATAAGAGAATTTGTGCATCTACAAAGGATGGTGCTACCCTAGAGTAGCCAATTCCATTGCTCATACATACCAAACACCTATACACCCCATGTATGGGTCAATAAGTTTTAGATAAGTATCAATTTGTTCTTCTAAAATCATTAGTAGCAAATGTTGCATAAATAAGAACCAGTCATGTCCCAAATACTTTTAGGTAGGGCTGAAAAATGGATCGGATATTGGTATATCCATATTTGTAACCATTTTTTTTTCTTTTACAAATACAAATGTAGACACGGATATTAAATGGATATCAAAATTAGTATCCATACTTGTTCCAATATGGACATTGACCATATCCATATTTGTTCTGAAAGGATAAAAAAACAAGTTAGATACTAGTTGTATCTATATTTTTTTTTTTATCCATATAAGGATATTAGTCGGATATTATTCAGATATATTATGCATTTTAGTGGAATTCAATGATAAAAATTAGCATTAATTACATAATAATAAGGACAGGAACAGAATTTATTATGCAGATTGCATGCAACATATAATACCGAAGGATCTAAGGAATATTTATTAAACCTGATTTGAGATGGACCTGATCGTTCAAATCACTATTTCGACCAAGTTTGAATTAAAATATTGAAAATCAAAAATATTTAAAATAAAATATTATATAAAAATATTAATAATTTTTTACATCAAACACCATCATTACTCTTTAATTATATCACAAATAAAATAACCATGAATTATATATTTTTCAAAAACTTGTGAGACAAATCATATATAAATATAGGAACATAGAAGTTATTAATATTTTAAATATTTTTAACAGTAAGGCTTTGAATAAATTGATATTTTATATAGAATCAAAATTTATTCTAATCTAATTTTCGGAATCAACATGCTCTGTTATTATCGATATTTTATTACAATTATCATATTAGTATATGATACATTATATAACAACCAATATTTTATTTAATATTATTCAATTATAATTTTTATTTTTATTTAAAATTTTATTTTATTTTATTTATTATTATATTACTATAATATAAAAATATGTACATATATTTGGAATTGAATTAATTTAATTGAATAATAAATATTTTTCATATTGAATAAATACTTGAATTATTTCATACTAAATAAATAAATTGAATCAATATTGAAATACTAAACAATTTATTGATCAATTTGACTTCACATGTGCAACTCCTATGATAATGGTTGTTGAAAGAGAAATCAAAGTCTTTTGAACTCTTCTCATGAGTAAATAATATTATATAGAATAAAACAAAGTGTATCCAGTTTTTTATTTTCCATCAAAGAGAAGGATTTATTTTTATAGAAATAATGATCAAAACATAAAATATTGCAATATACATCAAATTGGTTATTTGATCACCCGAATTCACATGAATGAGTCAAATAAACAATCAATGTGAGGTAGAAAGCATGTTGTAGCTCGGAGATTGCACACTTGACAAATGAATCAAAGGCCAATGGTTCAATCGTAGGACTTGTGGCTTATTATAGAGAATTCTTACTGGATATTTGGATCCGAATCTGGCAAGATTTATAAGCTGATATCCGAATTCAGATCCAGATCTGATGAGATATTAGAAAGGCTACCCATATCTGAACTGAACTGAATTAGGAAACAGATACAATATGATTACATCCAACCCACTTTCAGCCCTACTTTTGGGAGTTGTCACATTAAAAGTCAGGTCAAGCACATTCAACACTCAAACCTACAATCAATTAAGGTACACGGAACTCTCTAAACTCCCATCCTTGTATGCCCCTTAAACTAGAGAATCAGGGAGAGAGACAGGAGGGGACCTACAATTATATGTCAGTAATTAGCTCTGGAAGTGGTTTCTTTCAATCACCTATAGGCTTTTGTAGACAATTTTTTGGTCATCTTTAAATCTTTTTGAAAATTTTGTGATTAGTTTTGTCACATGAATTTCTACCACTTGTGGAGAAACATTATCTTAATCAAGAAGCTAATCAGTTCTATATATGGATCTGCTTCATTGATTGAGGTATGATCCATCAGAGTACACTGATGCTGCACCATTGACTCCGTACATGACATCAACCTACTAATCAATGTCAATTGACTGTCAAAATAACTTCAAACAAGTACTTACCATGAAACCTAGAAGCCAACTGCCAACTTGTTGGCTATGCCCTTACGCTCATGCAAGATTCCACTAGGATTGGATTTGCAACGTATTGATATATTTCTAAGATGCATTTGAAAAAAAATAGATGTTAAAAAGTTGTAGTTTGTATTTTAGAATACAGGTTTTGTAACTGCCATTGTCCTATACCTTTACTTCAAAAGACTATGAAAAAATGTATGACTTATAGATTCTAAAATGACAAAAGCATAAAAATTACGAGATGGCTTGACCTCAAGTTGATGATGATGAAGTAGCATGGCTTGGGTTTTTATGTGAGAGTCAATCATTTATAGTCATCTGTTATCTGTCTGCAAGGCAGTTCTTGCTCTTTGACAAAATTCAAAAAACATCAAGTTATTATTCTTTGTAACTTGAGCTATACACAATTAATACTGGTATGCCCCAAAAGGAAAAGATAACAATCTTCTGTCAATATGCGATGTTGAAAACTTCAGGTTTTTGAATCTCAAAAAAACATCTGCAAGTTCTGCAAGTGTAACTCAAGCATCGTCATCTATAAATTATTATCTCACCTTTGCAGTTAAATTTGACACTGCCAGCTGGAACTTCTCTCTTGTTTTTGTACTCGCAACATGACCAGCCTTTGCCACCTTGCTGAAAGCACCATTTAACCAAGCTGTTCCAGCAGTTACATACCTATACATCCAAATCACACCAGATCAGAAATTCACCCCATGATCCATGCTGAGGAGTTCTGTTCATTGTGCATTATGGATAAAAATGCAACAATAGAAGGTAGAAAACAACAGAACAGAATATGGTATAGCAATTCAGACCAAAAGAAAATGTCATAAGTTACCAAGATAATTTTAGTGAAGCCCTTAACAAAATACTAATAATATCAGTTAGATAAATCACTTTCCAGACAAAAAATTGCTTGCAATATGAAGTAAACAATTCAAAAAATCAAACTTACTCAGTTGGCAAACAAATCAACACAGTTCAATGACTGTTGCTACCTGACCTATTGGAAGATTCACCATAAAAAGCCTCAAATCAAGAATTGCTGGTAAATTAATCTTCAAGTGCACAAAAGAGAGTTGCAACATAAAGTGGGGGAAACAATACATAAACAGGATGCAGGAAACAGGTGCCAGAAATAAATCACAGAAAAGGAAAGAAAATGATAGCTTAAAATATGAGTGAAACTTGTGGGAAATGTATGGGAACCACAGCACACCACAAAAGAAACCAACCAGAAGCGGTTTCTTAGTAATTTTATATATGCACGATAAGTTTTTCTAGCTTATTTGGGTTCCCCGAGCATTTCTCGCTGGCATTTCCACTTTGGACAGACCTAACAGGATCTGTTTCCCAAAGACTCTTGTTTACTGCACATATGACAGCCTTGAACACCATGCTAATTTTCACAGTCTATTCTCCTCATAGAATAATACCTGAGTAAGCAGACTGGCCATTCCCCTTCTTTCAGCATTTTATTTTAAATTATTCTGCGACATGGTTCAAATGTTTCTTTATGAGGGAATAATGAAGTACCTGCTAGTTTTTACAGCTGTGCCGGTATCATTCAACTTTCGCTCCGCTACAGTTAAGGCTGCCATTGTTTTATCAGACACATGCAGCTTTTGATCCACAGATTTCACTTTCTCATTTACAACTGAGAACCCAACTGTTATTTTCTCTGAAATGCCAACCCGCCTATCAAAGGAAATCACCTTTGCTGATGCACTGGCCGTCAACTGATGCTTCTCATCAAATGCTTTAGCTTTATTCAAAGCATCTTGTCTGATTGCTGAACCCTTTGCTAGCATATTTGTCACAACATCATGAGCTTTACTGACATAAATCCGTCCGCCAGTAGGACTACTGTTAGTCTGCATAGATGAGAAAGGTCATTATTTTCCTCCAACCAAAAGATCATAAGTACAGAAAGTAACCTATACAAGATTGCAGGGTTTGAGTAAAAATTATACTGGAGTTTACAGACACCTCAACAGTTGCTGCACCATTTCCAACGGAAGCTGCACTTGTCATCTCATTAACCATAACTTGCTGCATGAATTCCAATAAAGATCATACAACAAGTGAAACAACTAAAGCAACTTAGCTGGAAAATTGAATATCATTAAAATAGGTATATCATACCTCCTCGACTCTAGGGACATAACTTTCGACAGGACTTACACTCACAATCCGATCTACTATCGTAGCTCCCTGTAGAAGACACAATGAGAATGTAAATATCACTTCGAAGAAACCAATCAAGCCCTTAAATGACATTATTCTGAAGGCAGTTCCAACCATCAATTAGGAAATATCTTTAGTCAGTTGAATATACTAATGTGTGAGAAGATTGATAAGGTGTCGCTAATCAACACGTTGATTATAACAGGCAATCCAAGCAAACTATTACAAATCATGCAGGATAATGAAATGTGGAGGTAGCCTCATAGTTCAAGAACTAGAAAAAATTAAACTCAGAGAAATGGAATCACAGCCTATTACCCTGCAGTTCTTAGTTATCTCAAAGGGATGAGAGACACGTCACATCAACAAGGTGCCACCTATATCAGACAAACCACCTTGGATTTCCTCCACATTCAGGAAGACTGTAAAACAGGTAACATGATAAGCTTCTTCCAACTATCCATTTCCTCATAAGGTGTATTCCCTCGCCATATATCTGTTTCTTTGATCTTCCTTCTCATAAGGAAACAGATTCTCATGTCAAAGCCCTCTTTGCTTTCCACAGCATGCCCCCAAATTGAAATACCAAGAAGGAAATGAGCAAACATTTCCATTCCCCACAATCTATGTAATGTTTTATAAAGACACTATTTTGCCAAAAATCTACTTAATCATTACAAAGATTTCATGACCATTTATCAGGCAGCACATCATAAAACTAATGTACTCTTCATACCATCATTACACTTTCCGCTTCTTTTCTCGAAGTTAAAATATATAGCTTACAATCTACAAAATAATGATGCCTGGATTCAAAAAGATAACAGATAATCTCATAATAGAATGACTTACAGATTCAATGCCTCCAATTCTGCACAAATACATTTTTTATATATTTATACAAATGCAGAAAACCTACATCTGCTGCCCCATCAGAAGGGTTAATACATCATAGATAGAGCCAGGCATTTTCCTACATATACTGATAACACTATCACTCACTCCTTTCCTGAGAATATATTATTAGCTTCATGAGAACACGCAAAATTTTTGAGGAAAGTGTTAAGCCAATTATTTTATTTTGGATAAAACACTCACAATGACACCAGGCATTTCCTCCAGGCCCATCAAATACTTCAGATGCAATACATAACCAATAACAAACATCACTCCATGATGATAACCATAGCAAGAATAGAACAAAAAATAAATACAAGACAGCAGCCTTCTCCCTCGCATAAGAAAATACAACACAAATGTATCGAAAAATGCAGCTAAAAGTATGCAGATTACAAAAGGGATGCAATCACATTGTTCACAATAAGTAGTCAGAATATCAAACGTTTACTCATTAATATGTCAAAAGAAGAAAAAAAAAAATCTTCTTTAGCTGTCCTTACGTTCATTCAATAAATAAATAAATAATATAACAATAATAGACATTAATGGGAACCAGTAAATCAATAAAAAGAGTGGAATTACCGATAACAGCAATGCGATCTCGAGTGCTTTCGGATCTTTGAACGTAACGAAAGCAATCCTCCGACTTCCAGCATCACTGCTCCAATTAAAACCCACAAGGTTAGAAGAATCTTAATTCATTATAAGGCATCTAAACCTTAACCCTAATCAAACACAAAAACTAGCCGAATCCCCACTTGCATCCAGATACTCAACGAAAAATTTTCCAAAACAGAGGAGAAAAGTAAAAGAAGAACTGAAAAATCTGACCACCGGATCTCGACGTGATCGATGTCACCGGAAAATGAGAAGAACTCCCGAATCTCCCTCTCCCCAGCCAGATCTGAGATATTCCCCACCTGAACCGTTCTTGTCTGCCCAAAAATTCACAAAAAATCCATAACAACAATAAAAATTTCCTCATAAACAAATCAAAAAGAAGCACAGATGAAACGATAATCTCGCAAAAAATCACAAAATTTCAGGCTTATTCGCTCCTTCTTACCTGCATCTCTTTTTAAAAGGAACTCAAAGAAATGGAAAAAAATAAAAAAAAATCTTTTTTACGGTTCAATTCGATCTCCGCCAAATAGCAGTACCTTCTCGCCTACTCCGTGAAGCGTTATAAAAGGAGGAAGAAGAAGGAACATGGAACTAAAAGCCCTCGATATTTGATTCTATATCGGAAATACCCTGCCTCCTAGAATGGGAAAAATCCTTGAATGGTATCATTGTTATTTTTATTAAAGTCGAGGGTAGTTAAATGATGAGTACTCGGAACCTTTGCTTCGCGATGGCGACTTCGCTGACCTGTAATCCTGTCCTAGTGGAATTCCCATGTCTTTGATTTCCAGAAAGAGATGGAAAAATCTGGACCCTCAGATTTGATTTCGACGGCAGAGATTAAATGGTTATGTTGGGTCCCACTTGATTTGATTTGCTGAAGTCAATTACCTGAACCTAAAGAATACTTACATTCCATCCTAGATGGAAACATGTGGCGGCTGAGCGTATATTTTGTATTTTGAGTAATAGTAGCCGCACCAACTTTGGACACCCAAACACCCACCCACTCTCACTTAGGTGGAGCCACCTTCTAATTTTCGAAATCATTATATCTCATTACGATGAAAAGATAATATCTATTATTTGCACCAATATATTTATTTAGATAATATGTATTAATTATTATAAAAAATAATAAATCTATTTTCATATCTATAAGTAAAAATTTTATATTCATTTTCGTCCTGTATCAGCCGCGTATTAGATCAAATAAAAATGCAGATATAGTCGGATCAAATAGATAAAAAAAATTAATTTGTATAAGATATATATAATATAAAATTATTATAATTTAAAAAAAATTATATATTAAAATTATATTTTATTAGATTTGAATCATCGTATATCATTATTTATATTCGATCCAAACCAGTTTTGAATATTTTTTTTTAAAACTCATATTCATTTCAAATTTCAACCGAATTTAGTAAAATTTACCTCATTAAAGAATCAATTAAAATTGCCACCCCTAAAATTAATAATTTTTTTTAAAATAAAATATTATCTTTCTATGCATATCATTATTCTTCAACTGATAAATGCTTAACTTTTGCTGCTTACAAGTATAATTGATTTGAAAACTATATAATTCAGGTTCAGTACTTTTGTTACATATAACAATGCAAGCTGTTAGCAACAACTTTAAGTAGTTATTTACGTAGATAACAGAGTATGACACCACCAAAGCTGCTGGGAGGATCGGTACGATGGTAAGACCTTTTGTCTTAAAACTTTGGTGGAAGGGCGTGATGAGCTGCCTAAAAGACAAGCATTTTACTCTATTTGTATAGCTGTAAAGCAGGACAAAATACAAAGTTAATATATATAAAGCAGGACAAAATACAAAGTTAATATATATATATACACACACACACACACACAAAGTTAAAAGTACATTGGTGGTTGTCTCGATGCAGTCCTTTGACCATTTTGTAATCATGTTTGTGTGTATGGTGAATAAGCTATTGTGATGTGCCTTCTGCACCAAATTTTTTATGAAATAGATTCTCAAATTTGACGTGTGCTGAATGGTGTACTCCTAACTTGACCCAAAATTTTTCAGATGCTTAATTTGTATGAAATTATTTTTCTAGGAGATCTAATCATATTTTGTTTTCATTGCCTTTCTTTTATTTTTCTGTAAGTTTGTCCTATAAGAATTCTACTTCATATTCAATAAGCAAATCAAGCAAGTTTAACGAATCATAGAACCGAGGCTTGGCATTATTTAGTCCGGCCCAAGATGGGACCACACCGAAATCAACACAAGCCCAAATGTCTGATATTACTTTCCTCCCAACTCTTATTTTTTTTAAAAAACCAATACTGCTTAGTACGCTAAATTTTAGGTGTAGTAACCTAGCTAAAGCATTAGAAACAAACCTTTTTTTTTTTTTTCCCCGGAACTCAACACCCAACCAAATACAAGAACTTCTATATACAAGCAATAGTTACATGAAATCAATTGATAAAATACTTAGATAATCGAATCGGTGGACATGAATGTGCAAACCCCCTCTATCATAGGTGATGACATATGCACTCTCCAACCAGAGGAAATGAAAAGCCAGTGCTGAATCTTCTTAATCACCATTGATGCCTTGTAAGGTGTACATGACATGGTATTTCCTAACATTCTCTTTTTATTAACCTCCCTTCTAAATCTCATTTCCTGCATTGTTGACGTGGGACTAAAAACCTGCACTCCAGTTTAGTTCTTGCAATCAGAAAAAAATATGGCGAGAGTGCCACCATATTGCCACAATCTAAAATCGAAGCTTGGGATCACTCAATTGAAGAGAGAAAGGTGCCACCTGGTCGAGACAAGTCCAGATAACTTGCTATCATTTAGCACTTAAAATAGTCACGCCCTCTTCTTTCCTTGGGAAGGTCTCTCCTTGGTGGATGTTCCCAGTCGAACTCCTCCAAGGTGTATTTTCAAATATAAGATGACCTAATTTGACCGACTACCCACTTTGTGTCAGGAAGATCTATTTGCATGTCCCAACCAATCACAAAAGCACCTTTGAGAATTGGATATATCGGCAAAAGAGAGAGGAAAAAAAAAAAAAAAAAATCTAAAGTCCAACTCGGTGTTGGCGTTATCTTTTGTTTTCATTTTCAAAAATGCAAGAAGAAAAACGAACAAGACGGAACAGCGCCCGATACAACTCTTTTGATTTTTTAAATTTAATTGTAAAATAACCTAGATGTTTTAGAAGCACAGCGCGGATTCGGCTTTCTCCACGCGAACCCACCGTTCGCACAGCTTTCAAAGCGACCTCCTTGTAACGAGTGCCAAGGAGGGAAGGAACTAAAAAAATAATGCGCTGCCGGTCAGGGCGTTTGACCAGGATTCCTTGGTTTCCAGCCCGCTCGGACAAAGGGTTATCTCCTTTTGGAACAATTCCAGAATTCCGCTGTATCTCACAAGCCAAAAACCACTCTCAAAGACAGAATATGCCACCAATCTAGCTCGCAAATTAAATCCCCTTCTTCGAAGACATATGTTATCTCAATAATCTGCAGCAAGAAGTACCGGGTTCCCAAGGAGACATAAACGCAACAATGCAATAGGTTTCCGGAAAACAAACTACTCGAAACGGGGTTTTGCACCATCAAACCTGAGATGAGTCGCAAACTCTATATTTATCATCAAAATAAGGCATAAGAGAAAATAAAGAATCAACTTTCTTCTTCTCTTTTTCTTTCTTTTACTATGGATGTTGCTCTATGTTACAAAAGAAGGGTGACGACCTGTTAGCCTGTTTCCATGCAACATACAAGTAATCCAGCATCCTCAAATGTCCATCATCTTTGAGGCTTGCTTTTGATCATATCACCCCACCGACAGCCGGGATCGCACTCTAGAAGATTGTGAGTCCAGGATCGATCAAATCCGGATCGATGCATCCATTAAAGTCCTTCCCAATAATTTATAGGGCATGGCCTCTGTTTCAACCATATACACATGCTACTTCAAGCATGAAGTTTAGACTTTGCTGCAGGTGACACAAATCAGCAAGTGGTGCCAAATGTCTAAAGATTATAGAACCACACATAGCACCACATCCAAGCTCTACTAAATTTAATGGAGCACTTGCCTAGCCTTTGGGTAGTCTTTCAGCTTTCAAAGTTCCTGGAACACCACATGCCACTCGACACTGAGCATGGCATTTGATCCAAATGGGAACTTCTTTCGAATCTTGCCTTCCAAACACAACTGGTGAAAGGAAATCTCCAGAAAGATGGAGCAGAGTATGTTTGGCGGAGCATTTCTAATATCACGGGTTTGCGTCTTGACCAGTCAGCTTTCCAAAACACCAGCACCTCCTCAAACCATCTTCAAGACCGGAGGTACATCCCTCATGATGGCTCTCTTCTAAGTAATCTTGGCTGCCCTACCTGACACACATCCTTGATGATGGTTAATCTCGAACAATCCTGGCTGTCCTGACCATCACTATAGTCACAGGTGTTTCAAGCTCAGCCACCCAATCTATCAGGCACATCAGCATTTGGAAAGGCTGTCTTTCATTGCACAAATGCCTGAGGAATCGCATCATGACTTCTGCATGAATAGAGCTACTCTAACATGTTAGAGCCTGCTGATTGAAATGGATTTGTATAAAGCCCCAGATAGAAATGAAAGCATCAATCTCTCCTAGATGACGCAGAAGAATTTTGCCTCTTAGCAATGCCATACTGCAAAGCATCTCGAGACCTGTCACCTGATTGCCCCAAATCATCCAAAGAAGCTTCATTCAACTTAAGATTCCTATAACTACCATTCCGTGGAATATATGTGTTTGTCTTCTCGTCATCTTCAGATGGTGTCCCAGACTTGGGTTCTGGGAGCATCTCCAGATGTCTCTGCCTCCCACCCGATCTCAAGCTCCTCATGTTATTTGAGGAAAGTTTTCCTGGAGTGCTTGCAGACCCCTTCAGAACCAAGAGTTCTCTAGGGATGCTATCCATGCCCATGAAACATTTCCTCACCTTGGCATCCTCAATCAATGCAGCCCAGTCATCAGACTGCACGAGAGCATTGGCATTGCCCACAACCTGGAAGAAAATAAATTTTGACATCACAACAATTTTATGTCCTTTTCATATTGGCACTCTAAAATCACACACGCACATGCACCCACCCACACACACACTCAGAGAGAGAGAGAGAGAGCAAAACATACCCATAATGCCCTCCGAGCTCGAGTAAGAGCAACATTCATGCGGCGAATGTCAGCAACAAATCCCACACCATGGTTCGAGGCACGGACACAAGACATGATAATTACATCACGTTCCTGACCCTGGAATGCATCAACAGTGTTGATGTAGATATCCTTTCCTTCCTCTGAATTCAGAACTTCCTCGAATTCTCGTTGGAGACACTTCAGCTGCAGCTTGTATGGTGTGATTATGCCAACAGTGACTTTTTTCACGCCATTGGCCTTCAGAAACTTCTGAAGATGCTCATATAACCGCAGAGAAAACTGTGCTTCATGAATATTCTGGTATGATACTGATCCCCCTCTGTGCGACTCACGTCCATGCATGATGTCATAAAAAATGTAAGGCTGCAACAAAGTGTCTTTGTAATAAATTTCATCAGGAAGATTGGCCACACTCTCACTGTCTGTCAGACGACCTTGATAGAAGTATCTAGATGGAAAATCACGAATCTGAGGGTGCATTCTGTACTGCACAGACAATAACATGGTAGGGCAACCTGCTTGTTGAAATCTCTCAAAAAGGCTTCTACTATATAACAAGGTTCCAGCTGCTTTACTAATGACTGTAGCAGGGAGTTGCTGGGGATCACCAACCAGCACGCATCTTGCAGCACCCAGTGAAAGGGGAGGCAGGACTGCCATTTCACTGGCCTGGGCTGCCTCATCAATAACCACCATATCAAAGCCATGAGTGAGACGAGAGAATAGCTTACGGCCACTGCTTGAAACAGTAGTGAAAACAATTTCAGCTTCATTAGCAAAACTTGCTTCAAGGCTGGCCCGTGCATCTTCCATGTTAAAGCTGCTTCCAGCACGAAACCTGCTTTCTAAAATAAGAAGACGTGACATCTCAACCAAAACTTTATCCCTGCCCTCCACAGCTGCAGCAAGGTTCTGAAGTAGTACATCACGGCTATGATCCCGGGCAGCAAGAACATCAGGATCAACACCAACAGATCCTTGAGATCGACCTGCTGCAGCTGCAACGTTGAGTTCTCTCTGAAAATGAGCTATCTGTTGTGAGAACTGCTGTTCACGAATTTTCAGCTGATGCATCCACCCAATAATCTCATCACGGGCCTTCAGCAAAAGCTGTTCTGTTCTTCGCTCAACAGAAACTGCCTGAGCTGCACGTGTTTGTGAATCCACTCCAACACGAGCAACATCAGGGCGGTAGACCTTCATCTCTCCATCGATGAAGCCACGATCAAGGACACGTGCTAGCAGCTCATCTGTGGCAGCATTTGATGGAGCACAGACAAGCATTCTGGGCTTGGGGCAAAGTTTTGGCAAAGTACGAAAGAGGTTCTGGTCCATACCCTGCAAAACTTCATCAATTGATCCTGTACCCACACACTCAGAATTAATCTCGCTAGTTTGCTTGTAGCTCTCTGGAGCAAGTTTCTTGAGCAGAGCAGTGTAGTAATGCTGATATTGGACGAGATGAATGACATTTAACATGCCCCACACTGTATGTGTCTTCCCAGTACCAGGAGGGCCTTGAACAAGTGTGAAAGGCCATGGATCTTGCCTTTTAGCTGCTCCACTGCTCGTGCCTGCGGCTGTATGCATTGCAGCCCATTGTATGGCAGCCAACTGAGGACCATTAAAAGTCCTATGAAGATGATCAACGAAATTCTGGGTGAAACACTCAGGCATGGCAGGAGGCTGCTCTTCGCACTTGGGGAAGTGTTCAGGGCTAGGCTTCAGAATTGCAGTTTGCATCTGCACACAGAAATGTCATCAGCACTATTCATGCAAGAATTACAGGTAAAAAGGTACCCTTCCATTAAGTAGAACATTATAGGTCACCTGCAAGTTAAGACGGCGAAATGCATGAAGAGCAATGTATTCACGCTGAGTAGTTGCAAGGGACCCAAGAACAGTTAAATACCAAATGCCCTTGGGTTGAAGCTTCCTTAGAATATGATCATCATCCAATTTGCTGAAAGTTAAAAATGGTGTAAATACTACATAACATTAGTCTCCTAAAAAAAAAAAAGAAAAGATAAAAGAAAAGGCTGAGAACAATACGCATGATAGCAGAGGCATCTAATAGGACCAATGGCATTCAAAGAGTATATATAACTTTGGTAGGAGAAAAATCATAATACACTTGATCCAGACAAGCCAAGACAGCTTTTCTCCTTTGAAAATAAAAAAGAAAGAGAAAAAACATGTTCATATTTTTAGAAAAAGTATACACAAACCCTCGGTGATTTAAAAAATCTCCAAGATATTTGGTAAATCAAATTTACTTAACACATTGATCCACCCAAGCCAAATTTAAATCTAACCCAGTAAATTTGCACACGTTAAACAAAATCCCAAATTGCCTCATTATAGTTTAGTCAAATAATGACAACACTCAAAATCTTGCCTGCTAATCAAACATCAGCCCAATGGGATGCACTATAACAGTTCAGTCTGCACTTTGTATCGAGTGTATATGCTGGTCTCTGAGCATGCACACATTATGAAAGCTAAAACCACATTACCTACTAGAATCATATGAATCCCCCACATAAAAATGAAGAATTGCCCCAGAAGGATCACGCGTATCAACAGGTTGATGTCGCCTAACAGTACCAACAACCCGTCCAGTAACCTCTGATTCGACATCAACATCATTTGCACCAGCATTGATAGTTCTCTTGTTAGACCTAGCTGCTTGCACAAACATAAGCACATGACTTTAAACCACATGGAAAGTTCAACCTAACCAAAAGAAAGAGCACATATGCTTTTGTGCATAATTTGGTTTAACAAATGGAAATAACATGAAGGTGCATGCAAAATTGATTGAACCACTGAAATGAACAAGTACATATAGGCTCAATGCACACCTGTACCAGGCCGAGGCGTTGATAAAACTGCAACATCACCCTCCTTGAAAGTCCATTTGCAATCATGCACTGGAAGAACTATGATATCATACCATCCTGGATTTAGAAATGCGAAATGCCATTAGGTTGCAGCATACAGACACTCGCCCTTAGGAATCAGTTTCCAAACATGAGCACCAACAGAATGTCTATAACTGGAAAATGGCCTTATTCTTATCAACGGCAATGAGATTGAACATTGGAAAGTGGAAACAAATAACAATGCAAGCCAGACAATAAACATAATAGCGCACTACTAAGATACCAGTTCGATAAATCATTTGCTTCCAAGTAGCAGCAAGAACTAAGAATCAAAACTAATGAATTTTCAGACATAAAACTAGTTTACCAGTCAACAATCTCTGGAAGGAATGAAAATTATTCAGCCAGCCACTGTAGCAGCAAGTATTGTTCCTTTGTAGAACATATACTTTCAAAGATATCATTGGCTAGCTTGACCTGCACAAAACAGGCAAATTATCTTTCAAGCAAGTGTTGCAGTATTCTGCAGAAACTCAGTGCTTAATCCAATTCCCTTATGTATCCTTCAAATGGTCCTGCCAAACATCCAGTTCCGAGAATACCAGCAATACCACCATAAAGGAATATTCAGAATCCAAAAAAATCAGCATATAATGCATGGGTAAAAAAAAAATCCCCTTCACGTAACAATCAGCTGCTGGTTACTTTGAGCACCATTATATGCAACAGGGATAAAGCCTTCTCCAATGACGGTTGAATTATTAGAAAGAGCAATTCTTCAAAAAAAAAAAAGTTTATGAAGACTCTAAAAAATCTTAAAAATGAACTACATTTATCCCTACAGGACTCAAATATTGCAAATACAAATCAACTGACTCATTCTGCCAGTCTGCCAGACTTCATTCCATATCATGATTGAATCTTAGATTCCCAAAGGACCTCCAAGGTCCAATCTAAGCCCTTGCCAAATCACTCAAGCAGAAGTTTGGAGAGATTTCATTACATTTTGATGTGCGGAAGGTCTGCAGGCATTCAGTATAAAATGATATAATGCCCTTTGCAATCATATTAAACCTCAGCAGGACACAAGTCCTCAATGAAGAATTATATTAACTTCAATAACTGGGTTCATTTTACAAATATGATGGGGTGGGCACTCAAGCACACAAGTTACTGGAACAGCCAAATGTATCCAGCTCTGCAATGCTGGACAAGAGTTCAAAGCCAAAATTACCAAAGCCATTATATATTCCGGACAAATTTCATTCTGACAAAGAAACATCAACCCAGTATTACCTAACAAATAACCAGGATATTCCCACTTCATATAATATTTTCAATTTGTAAAACTTCCCTCTTACAACTGTCATGCTTATTTAAAATGGTGGTAGAGGTAAGTAGGTAAAAAACCAAAAAAATTAAGAGCCCTAAAAACCATGAAAACCAGTCAACGGTGCCATAAGAATATTGAAATTATGCCCAAAACATTGCAGAAAGGGATCATTGATCCCTAGGACCCAAAACTTGAAAAAGCAGTTGATTTTACAAGTAATGAAACCAAACACTGATGCCTATAGGCATCTACAGATACGACTGCAAACACTAGCTTTTCAGAAAGACCTACCAGACCGCCTTTACTTTTGCAGAAATGGGTGGCAAAAACAAAAAATCAACAACCAGAACCAATTCATAAAGGTCTCCAAGTGTCTGACCTACAAGATTCCTAATGTTTAAATCCATTCTACACTTCAAAATACCTATCTAAGAAGTATGTCCAATGCACATCCAAAATGAACATTCAAAAATTCAAATAACATATTGCCAATGCAAAATGAACATTCAAAAATTCAAATAACATATTGCCAATGCAAATTCTCCTCCTATTAAATTAGCGACAGACTTAAACCCAATGCAAGTAAAAGAATGTACAGATGGATTCCAAACTCACTGGAATTGGCATCTGACATGAGTCAAATCAGGGTTCGCCGTACCGGACCGAACCGCCCGATACAAGGAGTACCGAGCCGGACCGATACTTTATCGGTCTGGTTCGGACCTTTTTTTCGAAATATTTTTCGAACCGTCCCGAACCGCTCGGTTCGGTCCGGTTCGCATCCATACCGCCCAAAACCGGATGGTATGGATCGGTTCGGTCTGGTTTGGTGTGAACCGAACCGTACCGACATGCCCACATGAATAAAGTGGGGAGGGGGGGGAGGGGGGTGGGGTCGGAGACTTAAATCATTGAGTGGCTTAAGAGTTCTCTGAGAACTTCTTAGAGAACTCCCGAAGATCCGAAGTTTGTGAAGATCTCAACGAAACCGTTGAGACCTCCGAAAAATTAGAAAAAAAGGAAAAAACTCCGTCAAATTGCAGGAGTGGTTCGAGGAGAGGCTAATCTTTGGCCGGAAGTAAGATAATATGTTATTTTCTTAGTAAATATTTTTTTTTATTTTTGTTGTTAAAAATAAGGATAAGAATGAGAAAGAATGAAAATAAGAGAAAATCATGCCAAAATCTTGTGATTTTGGTATGATTTAATTATATGTGATAGATTTTTGGAAGATCTACACGATGACACCAAAATTGTTAATTTTTGTTAATTATATATTTTTTAAATATTTTTAAATATTTATTTATTTAAAAGTAAAAAAATTAAATTTTAGAGAAAAAAATAGAGTTTGAGAATCATGTTTAGAATGATTCAAGCTACTTAAATCTAATTTCAATTTTTTTTCAAATATTTGAAATAAAAAAATTATTTTTTTAATTATTTAAAATAAAAAATATATAAAAATAGTGTTATATTTTAGTTAATTTAAAAATATTATTTGAAATATATAACATATTTATTTTTAATTTATAAATTTTACAATAATTATTAAAATTATTTTAAATTATATATAATTATTTTAATTATCGTTAAACTACCGTGTTTTGTTGTACTTGCATATATTTATAAGAAAAAAATTTAGAGCATGACGTTCATTCACTTTAATTAATCAGCTATTTTATAGTATATATTTATTTATATAAAAATTATTAAAAAATTAAAAAAATAAAAAATCAGTGTTAGTTTAGAAATTGAGAATAATGTTTAGAATGATTCAAAACAATTGAAATATTTGAATCTAACTTGAGATTTTTTTGAAATTTTTTTTGTAAATATTTAAATAGTAAAAAATATTATCAAATAAAAAATATATGTAATTAGTGTTATATTACAGGTAATTCGAAATAATTAATATTTTATTATACCTGCAGAAATGAATAAGAAGAAAAATCTAGAGCGTAACATCGGTTGGGATCATGGCGAGATGCTCTCGGCTCGACATCATTGGAGATGCAAATGGTGCAACACAGAGTTCAAGGAAGGAGGGGTGACTAGGTTGAAGCAGCATCTGGCTAGTGGTTATCCCGATGTGTCCATGTGTCGGAAATGTCCGCAAGAGATCTGACAATTGATGAAAAAATATTTTGCTGATTCGAAAGCAGTGAAGAAAAGAGCAAAGCAGAAAAAGACCGAAGTATACCGTCGAACTGCAGAGCCACCTTCTTATCACTCTAGAGAGTCAGAGGAGACTTCTGCTCAAGATAATGAGGAGGTACAGATTGAGGCTGCCATTCAGACGAGCTTGGCGGATCAGTACCAGCAGGAGGAGATGGCCCGGTACAGAGAGCGATTCGGACCATCATACTACGAATCAGGATCTGGATCAGCGACTGATTGGGGAGAATTCGAGTTAAAGAGGACTACCTCAGTCAAAGAGCCTGGTGGTAGAGGGAGCAGACGCAACATGTCTTCTTTGTTGGGAGCTTTTGACAATAGGAGGAGGTCCTCCAAAGATATTCCAGCAGGAGCCAACATTCAAGATTTGGATCCACATGCTTTGCCCAGTAAGGATTCAAAGCAGCAGAGAATTGACATTATGCTGAAAAAAGATAAGAAAAAAGATATGTGGCGAGCTATTGGATCATGATTTCATTTTAGCCATATTCCAGCAAATGCAGCAGCCAATCCTTACTACCGATCTACTATTTCAGCCATAGAAGCTGCCGGCCAGGGTGTAGATCCTCCAGGACCTAAGGACATCTATGGTTAGCTTCTTGACAGCAATAAGGAGGATCTGCAGAGATGGATTGCTTCTTACAAAAATAAATGGCCTACATACGGTCTGACAGTGATGTGTGATGGTTGGACAGATCCTACTAGACGGAGCATCATTAATTTTTTGACATACTGTGATGGAAAAATATTTTTTCACAAATCAATCGATGCTTCAGATAAGATGCACGATGCCACATATATCCTTGATCTGATGGAGGAGGTGATTGATTCAGTGGGTGAGCAGCATGTCGTGCAGGTCATCACAGATAACGGACCACAATATAAGGCTGCCGGAGAGTTGCTGATGGAGCAGCGACCGCAGATATACTGGACCCCATGTGCTGCACATTGCATTGATCTTATATTGATGGATATCAGAAAGATTCGCAGGATGCAGCAGATAGTGGAGATTGCCCAGACCATTACTAGATTCATCTACAACCACACATGGGTTCTTTCATTGATGCGGACGTATACTGGGGGGGAGATCTTACGATCGGGTATCACACGGTTTGCTACCAACTACATAGCACTTGATAGTCTTCTTCAGAAGAAAACAGTCCTACGTCAGATGTTTGTCAGTGCCGAGTGGCAGGAGAGCAGATATGCGAGGACCAGCACTGATGGAAGTCATGTGGAGAACTTGATGACGAGTCAGTCATTTTGACAGTGGGCAAAGAAGATAGTGAAGGCTATCAAGCTTTTATATGAGGTGCTTCGCGCCGTGGACAGCGAGAGATACCCCAGATGGGCTTCCTATATTACATAATAGAGAGGGCAAAGAAACAGATCAGTGAGAATGATCCCAAGCATACTCAAGAATTTATTAACATTATTGAGCGCCGTTGGAACTATTTAATGGGCAGAGATTTGCATCTAGCTGGTAAATTTGGATTCAAGAATGTTTTAAAATATTTTTTCGAAGTATGAAATTAAAATTGTGCTTAATCAGTCTTGAAATTTATCTGCAGCTTATTACTTGAATCCGAGATTTCAGTATACTATTCCTGGGATAGATATGGATGGCGAGCTTCTTGCTGCTCTTCGCAATGTCATATATAAGATGGTGTCCGATCCAAAAATCGCGTCGTTGTGTCTGCAAGAGATATGCTAGTTTAAAACAGATGTAATTATTCAACTAAATTTGATCTGATATATTTATAAATAATAAATATATTTTATTTCAGACGAAACAGTTTAGAGAGGGATCAGACAGTTTTGGAGTCCCATCAGCGGTCGTAAGCAAAAAGCAGATGAATCCAGATAAATTACATATCAATAATGAGCAATGTAGGTTGATATGTAATTTTGCTTAATAATATCATCAAATTTGATATGTAATTTTGCTTTTATAGCTGAATGGTGGATTCATTTTGGAACGTCAGCAGAAAATTTGAGACATATGACTGTCCGTATTCTTTCTCAGACGGTCTCTGCTAGTGGCTGTGAGCGTAATTAGTCCACTTTCGCCCTTATCCACAGCAAACAGAGAAATCGTCTGACACAAAAATGCCTCGACGATCTTGTATATGTTCACTACAATCTGAAGTTGAGGCTAAAATGTATTCAGGAGGAAGTTCAGTTGAAGTACACTGATCCGACGCTGGATGATTATGCCGACGAGGATGACAATCCGATCATCGGATGGCTTGCAGGTCAGCAGCAGGAGCCAGAGCTTGATGAGCCAAGATCTCCTCCACGATCAGCCAGTGTGGTGGCGAGGGAGATCAGGGTGGATCCAGGACAATGGACAGAAAAAAATATTCCACATAGGATTCCAGCTGATCAGCCACAGTCTGAGGAGACACAAGGGACTCATTCATCACACGACTTGCTATCTGATACATCTTTCCAGAGATTCGAGCGAGAGATGTATAGACGATCCTCCCGACAGCCAACAAGAAGGCATCCATCCTTCCAATCATAGGAAACTCAGTCACAGAGGGACACAAAGGGAAAAAAAGAAAAGACAGTTGTACGTGCACCACTCTCGAGAGTACAGGAGCTATTTGGTTCAGATACGGACACCAGGGAGAGTGATGATGATACTCGTAGTAGTAGCCATGGATCTGATGATCAGGGAGAAACTGAAAAACAGGAGACCACCGTTTATGAGACAGCCACAGGGTGATATTCGATTCATCGATGAGTCTCAGTTTATGCATGTCACACAGGATAGGGATCATGGTGGACGAATCGGTAGAGATCGTGGGGAGCCGATTTCATATAGACGACGGGCTCCTAGAGGTTGTCCAGCACATGATGCAGCTGCGGACGATCTTGCACGTGTAGGGTCCATGGATGTATCTGGATCATCCTCGCATTATGGATCCTATTATCCACAACCACCTTATGATCCATATGCATATAGTGCATCCGAGATATCATCTTCCAGTGGTTACTACCCTATGCAGTCTGGAGCATCTTACGGATCAGATTTTACTACTGGCATATTTGGATGGACTCCTCCACAATCGTACTATCATCTCGAGGATACTTCTCAGAGTCGGAATTTTAGCGAGAGGTCTGAGATGTCTTACAATCCAGAGATGATGCCTTATGGGATGATGAATATTCGAGAGTACGGTGCAGCTTGGCTAAAAGGTTGGACTGATGTTCCTTCAGATTATTTTAATGATCCAGACATCTACGAACGTCACAGACACTCGACAAAAAATTAAATGCAGAGTACATCTTAAGGTTCGTATATCAGTTATTGCGCTTTGTACTTAAATATTTAGATACATTTTAATGCATATTTTATATATTTTTTCTTTAGTTTTAAGATGACATAGTTGAAATATAATGTAAATAAATATATGTTTAAAATTTTGGATCAAGAATCTTTGTACCGCAACCTAACTCCAAATTGAACCCAAATATGTTAATAATGTGCAATATAATGCCATATTGAGATTGTATTTATCAATTATTAACTTTAAAAATCCAAAAAAAAATTGAAAATCGAAAAAAAATTTATGTATCAGTACCGGACCGATACATCTGGGTGTATCGTGTGTCGATACGGTACGATACCGGTACCGTACCATACCGATCCGGCACCGGCACACCGTCCGGTACCGGTACAGCAAACCTTGAGTCAAATGAATAGTAATCAACAACATTCCATAATTTTAATACCATCATAACCTATCGTTTCTACCTTTTACCTTTCCTTCCCCTTTAAAATTGTAAAAGGCATGACCCTCCTCCAAAAGTAAAGTACAAGAAAATATCAGCAAAAACTGTTTATGGTTTCATTCCTATAAAAATAATCTTCCATATTTTCATGTTATATAAAAGAATTCCTCTTGATACATTGGATAACACTTGTTCACAAAGATTAAAGTACCTCTAAAATATTCCCTCCCCCCAAATTTATTTCTTCATTAATTAGTAGAGCTAACTTATCAACATTCAGAAGCTTCATGTAGTCAAGGATCAAACATGGGTAACAACATTCCAAAAAATTGTTATCTAAGCTCATTTATCAAACATAGATCACATGAAAGGTGAGGAGTAAAGATTTTGAACTACCAAAGAACTAGATAATTACACATTTAACAGCATCAAATGCATAATATCTTAAGTCTCCAAATTTGTCCATAACACAACAAAAACTATTATAGATTATAAGAAAATTAATGAAAAAAAAAAAACTGTGAGCTAAAGAATGAAAGTGCTTTTGCTAAGCATAAATACCATAAAAGTCATACAAGGCACCATTACAGATATGCATACAATAATCAAGGAACCTTAGGAACAACCAAAATATATAGCAAGAAAGCCAAATACCATTTTTATCAGGTGACAAGTGTATTGCTGATATTGATTACTTTATTATGTAGATTAACATCTACAAATTCATACTACAATCCACTGTCTGCTTGCTACTATTCTGTGTTACTTCTAAAAAGGATAATAAACCTCAAAATAACAAACTCAAGGTCTTTACCTCTTTCTCGTCTTTCCACAATTTTTACACGAACCATTATATGTGCATCCCTAGCTACAGTCTCTGTAAGCTCCTCATAGGTGCTGTAGAGCTGTGCTCGGCATTCCTCGAAGAGCAAGGGTTCAAAAACTCTCACATACTCCTCGACAGACTCAAAGCGTCCAGGCACACGCTGAAGCTCTGTCTCCTCTGATAATTGTCAGATGCTTGTGTTATCTTCAAGATCAATACAATGCAAATGACAACAAAATATAAAGCAGGAGCAAGTATAAGATGAGGCATCACAAAGATTAGCAACTAAAACACACAGAAGAACCTCAGTTAAGGTAAAAGTTATGGCTAACTGCTAGGATGACCAGGGTTTAAGGAGTCCTTGAAGCATCTTGACAAAGTGTACACATCTGGTGAGTAAACAGTTATGAACCAATAAATGAAGGCACAGTAACTCTATTTCAATGGTTAGTTTTATAATTAAATATACTATTATCTTCAGATAGCTTCAGATAGTGTCCTGCCAAATATCTAAGCAAAATATCAGGTTGAGGTCTAATCAACTCCCAAAAAGAAAACAGATCTCTTTCTACCCACAAGGATTCTTCAACTGAACTGGCCTTAAAAGCAGTATCCCTTGTATTGCTCACAAAAAACATCTGTGCAAATTGGTGGATTCAAAACCACACCATATACTTAACTACCTCTTGGCTACAAAACAAGAGTGGCTGCTACTCTACACATTAAGCAAATTCATTCGATAAATTCATAAAATGAAACCTTCAAATCCTGACCCTCTCCTCAGCTCTGTCTCCCTCTCATCATATGCACATGTTACTCCTATCATGATACATGTATTCAGGATTTTGAATCATTCACCAAAAGAATTCAGGTGCTAGCAAACTAACATATAAAGAAACACACCTATACCACAACTTGCAATTAGAAAGGAATGTCCCAAACCTGGATGATGCCAAAACTTCTCATTCGTCACCTCCCTTAGAAGCCGTTCCACTGATGTATCTTGGTATTGAAAATTGTTGGAAGTCTGCTTCTTAGAGGTAAGATGTTTTTTGGTTCCCAACTTTTGATCTGAAGTGCTCTGACCTGTGACAGAAGGTTTTCGGGATGAAACGGGTGGATTCTTATACTGCCTGGAGTCTACAGGCTGCTTCCATGAACCCTGCCTTGGAATCGGTGGAAGGCAAGCTTCTGAAGAAAACTCATTGTTATTCATCTTCTTAGAGCAAAATATTGATCCTGGATTAACATCACCATTAGAATCAGCTTTTTGGTCACTTGACTCCACAGGATTACTTCCTTCACTGCTTGCTACATCAGCTTGTTTCTGATCCCTGTTCATTGGCTGACTCTGTCTTTCCACAGCCCTTTCAACAGCAGCAGGGCTAGCACGAGTCATGTCTTTCACAGTACGAGTAATAATAGGTGTTGGAAAAGAAGTTGGCCTCCGAGGTGTTGAAGATTTTATAGGACCAGCTTGCTTAGCATCCTCCACATTAATAAAAACAGTCTGCCTTGCCCTTTTCTTACCTAACATTGCCTCCTTATGCTCATCAAGCTTCGGTCTCTTTGCAGGATTATTTACAAATCTTAATGCATAATTGGCCTCAACTCCTTTGACCTCTTTGGGCTTTGCAATTGAAGAAGATTCTAGCAAGCCATCGCTCACTACATCTCCTTTAGAATTACAGTCTGAAGCTCTGTTATTCTCTGATCCTAAGGGGCCTTGAACCTTTGCATCTTTAGAAGCAACTCCAACTTCATTATTGCTAGGTCCGAGGAGACTAGAATCACTGCAACTATTCTCGTCAGCCTTAATAGGTACAGCCTTACTTTCTTCAGTTGTCCTTTGCATCTGTGACATTTCAGAATTAACATCCTCTTGCTTATTGCTAGCATTGCTTTCAACCACATAAACGTTGCCCTCCATATCAGACCATTCCCCTTCTTCCCTTTCAACAGCTTGAGCAGCCTGATTACCTAATGACACCAATGCTGAAACTTTATTATCCTCGCAATGAATTGTAGGCATTGATGTGGAGGCTTGGTTATTTAAATAATCGGCATCGGGCTTATGTTTGTAGCCCTCCTTTGAGTTCTGTTGGTCTTTATTCCTTATAAAAGGTTGAAAACCTGAACCCGAAGAAGCATGTGTGAATGCATGGTTATTCACTATCCTCTGACAACCATCTGATGGTGGAAAAAAGCCTGAGGTGCGAGGATTTGAAATAGGAATGGACTTTTGGGGCTGGAGAAGGACAACACTATCGTTCTCATCTTCCTCTTCAGTTGGGAGTTCATTAAGGTCAAATAATGGCCTTCCGCGACACCCCATTTCATGTGTAAACGCATATAAATTGACAATTCAATTTTAATATCCACAATAATCTTCCTGAATTTCCTTCAGATGAAAAGATCTATGTCATGTCCATGCTATAGATCAATTGACCATTACCTGGAAAAAACTTCCTACTGGACTTCCCAGGTGATTGATTTCTGCAACTTCAGTTCAGAACGATAAAAATTACAAAATGCTAAAAGTATACAAGAAATTTAATAAATAAGAGGCAACATCATAACAAAATCTAAAGCTGTGTATTTGAACCAAAAGGTGGATAGAAAGGTGCAAAAACATAAGCATGGACACCGTAAGAACATAATACATGCACATCTATAGGATGAGGTAGTAATAATAAAAAAATTCTGACATCCTATTTTAACTGGACATATATTTGAAACCAAGTTCATCAATGAACAAAAAAAAAATGCAAGGACTATCACATCTTGCATGCATTGTTATTCAATAGGCTTAATTTTCACATCTCCCATCTCATAAGCCAGAGAAGGGACACAAACAAACCACTCTCAAATTTCAGCCAGCCAAGATTTTTTGGATTCCATCCACTTCTATCAGATTCTTTATTTTATCAAGGTCATATGTATAGCTACTGGCAAATTATACCGGCAAATTTTAACTATACAAACCTAAGACAAGACATCAATCAGGAACAGAAAATTAGTAGACTGTTAAGTTCTTGCAGCATCATAGCAGTACCCAAAAATAAGCAAAGAATACCTTTGATGATAGGGCATTTGAGTCAGTTGCCTCATAGATCAATAAGTTATAATCAAGCAGGTTCATTTGATGAACAGAGGATCTCAACACTGAAATAGGAATGTCTCATTTATTTCACAGTTCTATTCTCAAAGAACTGAATCAAATTCCCTTCCTGGTTCATTGAAAAAGATACACACATACACACCCCTCAGATAAGTTGCATCGATAAATAACAGTGATGTCTAACAAAGTGTAAGTGGAGATGCATTTGAAGAACGAGTAAAAAGGAAAGCATTCAAGATGAAAGTTGACCCGTCTAAGCATGTGTAATATATACACTACCTCCTATATCATAAGTGTAGACACAAAAAAAAAACAACATTCCGCACCACCAGATCCCTCTTGAAACCCTAATTTAAAAAGAAAATACCACTATCAGTACAATTGTACTTATGAAAAGACTTAAAAACTGAGAGAATGCTTAGAAAAATAACTCCATATAACTGTAATTATCATTTAGCATTAATTTTTACATCATATACACGGGTGTCATATGACATACCTAGTCCATAAATTATCATCACAACCACAAAAGATATCTATAAATGTGGTCAATCTAGGTTTCCTTTAGGATGACACAAAGTATGATACATGAATCACTAATGCCATTTAATCTTTTTGACATTTAATTAATGATGATATGCAATACTTGATGACATTGCTATTATGAGAACTCTAGCTATCCATCTCAAACAAGGCATCACTTGTTGAGAAGCCCACAATTTTGTCAACATTATGACCTAAAATCACAGCATGCTTATGCTAACACACTTGCAAAGATAAATCAACAGCACATAAGAACAATATCTAGCATGCTATGAAGCAAGTGTGGTATCTTGAGCATGATCCTGTAATTATCAGGGGAAAATGACCACTAAGTGAGACGAGTAATCTTTTTAATACTGTTTACACATGTGCATTCAAGTACCTCAATAAATACTTAAAATACAAAGAAATGCAACAGGGGTTATATTTATGATCTTTGGGTGTTTATACTTTAGAAATCAAAAACAAATGTAGAAGTATGTATTTTCTAACCAACATTTTCCGTAAATGTAAACTGGTTTTAGCAGCACAAGACACAAAACCATACACATCACTCATCACTAGCTCAGTACCTCACAGACTTACCACATTTTATCTAAAATAATGCATAGGATCTAACAAAAAGGATGGCCTACTGCACTCCCACTATTGTGGTGTTTCGGGGAGGATCAGATGTATGCAACCTACTCAAGCATACAGAGAGATTGTTTCCATATTTTAAACCCATGACCTCCCGATCACAACGGAGCAACCTTACCATTGCGCCAAGGGCTCACCCTCAAATCACGCACAAGATCTGTTTAATAAAATAATCTCCACATTAATCTACCATTCAGCTCGCGAAAACCATCAAAAATGTCTCTGAAAGAGCAAATAACCATAATCAAAGAAACTATCCATGCCTTCCACGAAAAATCCAAATTCTTTTATTCATTTTTGGCTCTTACTCATCTACAAGAAAGGTTCTCTAGAAAAAATTGCAGATTTACTTTTATCCAATAATACCCATTTAAATCTCAAAATAATAGCATAAGTCCAACTCCACAAAATATGCACGTGATCTGTTCGATGGAACTAATCAGCACCTTAATCTACCATTCCAACTCCGCAGTACATCCATGACTAGACGCCCTTAAAATCCAAGAAATCAACCACACCTACCACTACAATCGATCCAATCCAACAAAAAAACATAATTTACCCATCTTTTCACGCTCTTACTTCAAGCTGGCAAATTTACTCCTGACCGATAACACCCGTTCTATCCTGCTCATCAGACGACGAGATCATCGAGTCCCATGGCTGATCACAGAGATCAGATAACAGATACGAGGCTCCCTCTTCCTAAATCAACCACAAAAACCCAATTTTGACGCCGATTCTAGGGTTTATCAGAAAGACAGCATCCAGGTATCAAGAAAAAAATCGGGGAGACTTAGGGTTTCACGAAGGTTAAGAAAGAACGGAATCTAGGGTTTACAAGAGAGGAAAAAAAAAAAGAGATCGAGGAGAAGAGATCTCACCCAAATGGAACGAAGAGAGAGGGTAATAGCGATGAGGGTGGGATCGAGGCGGCCGTCTTCGAGTAATGTAGAGATCTCTCGTTGGCCCTCTCTTCTCAGAAGTCGCAATGGGGCGGAGAGAGAGGGCCGGATCCGCTGGTATTTATAGACTACTCGGCAGCCAAAACTGGCGCCGGGGCACGTGATAGTGCACGTGCTCTTGATGAACGGCCGAGATCACACCCGAGGATTCGTTACTCCCTTGGTGACGTGAGCAGGTTACACGTACCCTCCCTGTTCGTCTTGACGAACCCTCCTTTGACTGTCTCGTATAAGAAAGCGGATCGAGGAGTGCATCTTGTTAAATAGGAGTTAATTTATCAAAAGAATTCAGGATAAGCATTAAAAATATTTATTGTGATCTTATTAAATGGGAGCTTATTTATCAAAAGAATTCAGGATGAGCATTAAAAATACTTATGCAAATAGGAAATTAATTTTTGACCCCTAGAACTTTCCCAATTGTTTATGTGGGTTTCTACAAAGTTAACTCCCAGACCTTAGGTTTTGATGGGCCGTGTTTTAAGTCCATGTTTTACGAATGAAAACAAGGATGAAATAACAATCAAACAAGGACTCAATATGCATCTCCCCTGGATACCACTAAATCTAAAACTTATAGTCAATACCACAATAATAAAGACACCTTACATAGACCTCTGTTGGATGTCACTAAATTTAAACTTGATAGTCAACACCACAATGGTAAGGATGACTTTAAGGATCTATCTTCTTCTTTTTCTTCTTTTTTGAGTCAAGAGGATAATTCTATCCAAGGGTTGAAGTCAAGAGGGGGCATTCAGGTCATCTCATTTTGTTTATGTGAGATAACAAAACTTGGGATAGGTGCGAGTTACTAAAATCCACCTTCACAACCTTTCTTGTCTTTATCGTAGCTAAAATACTCAACAACAAAACCATCTTGGATAGGAAACATTGTCATCCGAGGATAATCCAGTGATTGAGGGCCTAAGGACTCCACAAGCCCCTCCAAGCACTTCAATGCTGAGAGACGTAACTCACCAACCTATTAGGTCCTTCTAAGCCCTCCCAAGCAGAGGCTTTCGCAAGGTATGAATGACTCACAACTTTGTACCTATTACAATGGTTATCGTGAGAGTCTCAAATCAACGCTATATCACAAAGAATCTCAAGTTCTTGGATCATCAACACGGCTGCTGACCGCCGTATGAGCTGAGGAGTCCATCTCCATGCTGAGCTAAGGCATCCTCGAGGTCTAACCTGTATATGAGCTGCTCAGTCGATTTATTTCTTCAACGTACGCAACAGCTGTCTATCCCCAATAGATAAGATTTGGTGCAACCGTCTCTTTTGATCTCGTGAGAGCGATTGAGGGTTGAATTATCTCACCCAGTTTGGAATGTCCAACGATCTGACAATCTCAAAATCGTGCAATCTCACAGCTAACAACCCAGCTGTCCGACATCCTTCTACATAAATAATCAGAGCCCCGAGGACTCAGGTAAGTCAAATCAGATCCCTTTCAGAGAATCTGTTACTGCTCCTTTGTTCTTTATTTTTCTGATTTGAGCATCGAAGGATCCTCATCGGAGCTACAACCTCCAGTTTGGAGACTTATTTTGCAGATCGCTCCAGCACCAGTATTCCTGCACGAGGATCAGGTGTCCATCTTCCGATCTCGATCAATTTCAGCAGCAACAGATAGAGGAACGGTCTACATTCGCATTCATGGCTCCAAGATGGACATCTTCTCGATTTTTTAATACCGTCGCTTTCTGACAAACGACCAGACAAGCTGACAATTAGGTTCAACCACTGGCACTGAAAATTTCTCCGCCAGTTCAACCGATCGTCCCTCCATCGGTTCAACCAGTCCAACCAGCGTCGGTCACGACCGACCAATTCGGTCAGCTCTTCCAGCAAGTTGAACATCTAACGACCATAATCCAGACGATCCAGGCCTTTCTCATGCCCTTTCAGGTGGCGTCACAGCCTCCTCAGACTGTTCCTATGCATCATACAGTTTTCTCGATGGTATCGCCTATACTTTCCACAGCGGTGCCCCCACAAAATCTTGTTTTAACTGCAGTTCCACAACCACTACCTCAATCAGAGCCACAGACGTCTCTTCAAAGTTCGGAGAGGAGGCTAACTCATTAAAGTCACCTTAGGACCCAGCAGTCGGTCATGTGGTGATCTCCAAGCCCATAGTCAGGCCATGATCAACCCTCGAACATCGATCTCCTCTGTGTTCCAAGATTGGTACTGTCTGTGAAATTGATTTTAAAAGGCGGTTTCAGGAGTTTGGCCAGCAGTTGGGTCAGAAAATAGAAAAGACCCTTAATAATAATAGCTCCTCGATGCTGCCCTACGAAGAGTATAACAACTAGCCACCCTTCGTCTCGAGAATTGTGTAAGAACTACTCTCCTTGTACTTCAAACTATCTCAGTTGGAGGTCTATGATAGGACCACCAATCCCATCGATCATGTAGAGACCTTTAAGGCTGCCATGCTCCTTCAGGAAACATCATATGCAATCCTCTATCGAGCATTCCCTCCAACCCTCAAGGGGACTGCTCGACAGTGGTACTCGAGTTTGAGGCCGGCATCTATCTATTCCTTTGAAGACTTATATCAATCTTTTGTCGATCATTTCATCAGCAACCAACGACAGTAGAAGCGGTCCGACTGCCTCCATATCATCAAACAGAAGGAGGACGAGTCAATCTACTCTTTCATAAATAGATTCAATGTGGTGATGCTGGAGGTCCAAAACCTGGACCAGTCGACCGCGATCGTCACAATAATAAGCAATTTGCTGAAGAACGACTTAAAAAAGTAGTTCATTAAGACTTATTCTCGGGATCTTCTGGATATGCTTGCTCGTATGGAGAAGTATGCCTGTATGGAAGAAGTCTTTGTCAATGATACTTCTACTAGTTCAGCTATGGTGGGATCTAGTAAGGAGCGCCATTCGTGGTGAGAAGAGAAAAGATGCCAGCACTCCCGATCCTTACCCCCGAGGTAGAATAATGGGGATCGAAATCGTCAATTTTGGAGTCCTCTGAGAAGAGTTCGGTAACCATCACCTCTTTGACTGTACGATAGCTAGAAGCCTCTGACTGTTCCTCGGAGAGATGTGTTGTTACAAGTGGGGCTTGAGTTACTTTAGCCTTGACTAATGAGAACAAAGTCGGAATGCCATCAAGATCCGAATAAATACTACTTTTATCATTGTGACCATGGTTACGATACTAAAGACTACCACCAGTTTCGTGATGAGATCGAAAGGCTTCTCAGACAGGGGTGTCTGAATCATTTTGTTCGAAGAGTGGCCCCTCAGTGTTGAGCTCCGAGAGTTCAGCAGCCACTCCCTTTACCTCAGTAGCCTCTCCCTCAATCTCAGCTGCAGCAAACACCAGCATGGCAGGAACAACAGCAGGTTGGAGGACAAATGGCAGAAGAAGAACGACCCATCCGAGGAGAAATCCACATGATTATTAAGGGGTCGTCTGGATCAGGGGAGTCTCTTGGCTTACAATGTCGTCTTCGATCATCCCGACCTCTAAACTTTGAAAGTTTTTGACCAATCGAGGACTTTCTAAATATCCTGCTGAGGAAGGAGAATCCGAATCGGATGATAAAAATTAGCTCATATCTAGATGAGGTAACCAAATGCTGACTAATTAATTTTTCACAGAAAAATATAGATCTTTACACCTGATGATCAACTTTGATCTGGTGATCTGGTGATTTGGCAATTGACTTAAAGAGTTCCAAGCTGATAATCTGATGCTATGGCGAACCAAAATCTCATAGCCTATCAGGCAGGCGCTAGAAGGAAGGCTATCGTCTAACTAGGAAGGTCCTTATCAAATGAATGAAGTGGTACGCCCAGGAGCTTATCGGCTAAAGTAGCTCGACGGAACTCCAATTTTTAGGCCATAGAGCTCAGCAGATCTCCGCATATATTACTAATGATGTAATAATATTTTTCATGAAAATAAAATTTGTAGAGCCATCAATTCATGATGGGCACCCAAATTCTTCAAGAGTTGTCTCCTTCTTCCACTTAAGATCCCGAACTATAACTACAGTCAACTAATAAAAGGACTAACTTACCAGACCCTCGAGAAGACCTCGGTGACTTCGAGATGGGACTAACTTACTAGACTCCTGCAAAGCTCGAGTCATACGAGAAGTGGAGAGAGATCCTTAGGGAACCTCTAGAGGGATAGCTAATCAGACCCTTAAAAAGCCACCGAGAGTGCAAGATACCGTAGGCACAAGCTCGTCCTAGCACACACTGCATCTCGCATGAAGATGAGAAGTGCTAGATATCGTAGGTACAAGATCGTCACGGGCATACAATGCCACTCGTGAGGGCTAACTTATCAGATCCTTAAGAAGACCTCAATAACTTCGAGACATGGCTAACTTAACAAACCCCTACAGAGCTCGAGTCGCACGAGAAGTGGAGGGAGACATTTAAGGAACCTCTGGAGGCTAACTTATCAGATCCTTGAGAAAATCTCGATGACTTTGAGATGGGGTTAACTTATCAGACCCCTGCAAAGCCCGAGTCGCATAAGAAGTGAAGGAAGATCCTCAGGAAACCTCTGAAGGGATAACTAATCGGATCCTCAAAAGATCATCGAGAGTGCAAGATGTTGTAGACACAAGCTCGTCGCTAGCACACACTGCATCTCATGCAAAGATGAGAAATGCTAGATGCCGTAGGCACAAGATTGCCGCAGGCACACAATGCTACTCGCAAAGACTAACTTACCAGATCCTCAAGAAGATCTCGGTGACTTCGAGGCAGAGCTAACTTACCAGATCCCTACAGAGCTCAAGTCACACGAGAAGCGGAGGGAGACCCTTAGGAAACCACTAGAGAGCTAACGTAATAGAACCTCGAGAAGATCTTGGCAACTTCGAGGTGGGGCTAACTTATTAGACTCCTGCAGAGCCCGAGTTACACGAGAAGTAGAGGGAGACACTTAGAAAATATCCAGAGAGATAACTAATCAAACCTTCAAAAGGCCACTGAGAATGCAAGATACCATAGGCACAAGCTTACCACTGGCACACACTGCATCTTGTGTGAAGACAAGAAGTGCTAGATCGCCGCAGGCACACAATGTCACTCGTGAGGGCTAACTTATCAGACCCTTGAGAATATCTCGATGATTTTTAGGTGGAGCTAACTTACCAGATCCCTGTAGAGCCCGAGTCGCATGAGAAGCAGAGGGAGACCCTTAGAGAACCTTTGGAGGGCTAACTTACAAGACCCTTGAGAAGACCTCGATGACTTCGAGATGGGGCTAACTTACCAGACTCCTGCAGAGCCTGAGTCACATGAGAAGTGGATGGAGATCCTTAGAAAATCTCTGAAGGGATAACTAATCAGATCCTTAGAAGGCTGTCGAGAGTGCAAGATGTCATAGGCACAAGCTCATCGCTGACACACTGCATCTCGCATGAAGATGAAAAGTGCTAGATGTCGTAGGTATAAGATCGTCATAGGTACATAATGCCACTCGCGAGGGCTAACTTACCAGACCCTCAAGAAGATCTCGATGATTTCGAGATGGAGCTAACTTATCAGATCCCTGCAGAGCCCGAGTCGCACGAGAAGCGGAGGAAGATTCTTAGAAAACCTTCAGAGGGCTAACTTACCAGATCTTCGAAAATAACTTGATGACTTTGAGGTGGGGCTAATTTATCAGACCCTTGGAGAGCCCGAGTCGAATAAGAAGCGGAGGGAGACCCTTAGGAAACCTCCGGAGGGCTAACTTACCAGACTTTCGAGAAGACTTCAGTGACTTCGAGGTAGAGCTAACTTACCAGACCCCTACAGAGTTCGAGTCACATGAGAAGTGGAGGAAAACTCTTAAGAAATCTCTAGAGGGATAACTAATCAGACCCTCAGAACATCACTGAAAAGCCCTAGATGCCATAGGTACAAGCTCACCACTGGCACACATAGCCTCTTTAGAAGAAGGATAAAAGATGGATAACATACGATCAAAGGTATTACCTCAACAAATACTCCTTCAGCCTGAGACATTGTCTCAGACTCAGGAGTAGGGGGTAGTATTGAGATAATTATTATGATGCCTCAGACTCATAAACAGTCGGATTATATTCAAGTTATTCTAAATTACTCTAAATATATTCACTTCAATTGAAGTTGTCCTAAGTATATCTATGCTAAAACTGAGCAACCTATAATCTTATTCGTGCTGAGCTGAGTACTAAATATTTTCTCACAGTGATCTGAGTGCCTATTTGTACTGATCTCTACAAGCCGAGCAAAATTCGAAATCCACAGATACAAATTTAAAGCTGAAAATGAAGCAACGACTTCCAAAACAAAGCTGTTCTTTTTATTCACTAAAGTCTTTACAAAGAAAAAATCGGTGCTCCAAACACTTTACAAAGAAAAAGCTGGTGTTTCAAACACTTTAGAGGACAGGTTGCTCCAGGCACCATCTTGCGAACAAGAGAAAAAAATAAGAAAGATAAGAAGAAGAGGAGGATAGTAGAAGAAGAAGAGGAGGATGGCAGAAGAAGGAGAGAAAAATAAGAGGAGAAGATGAGAAGGGATGTCCCGCTACAATTGATGGAGCATCGAATCGGCCAGGTGAGCTGGTTCGATCTTCGTCCATCGAAGACTTCACCTCCTCACCATCCGGGTGAGGTGATTCAATCTTCATCCATCGAGGTCTCCATCTCTTCATCGGTACTGCCAGCCTGTATGCCGTGAAGTTCTCGATACGGCATTATCCTCAATAGATGGACCTTACAATCATCAAAGTCTTGGATGAAGGTGGCGGCCGCAATGTCGAGCATTTTCCTCCTAAACACTATAGAATCTCGAAACTTTGCCATGCAGTACTTCCAAACTATGGGCGAGATGTGCTCAAGCTGAGGGGGGAGCCTGATCGCAGGAGGCAAAGGAGAAAAAGCCCCATGAGAAGTAGATGCACCAGCCCGTCTGGCTCTCTCCCTTTCAGGACTAAGTACCTCCGACGGGCATTGCTTGTAATAGCATTCCGCTCTCTCACTCATCTCTTAATTAACTCCAAGGGTGGTAGATTCGAAGGTGATGACATGGCAACAGACGAAGAAGGGGACTTCTTACTATAGAAGGAGAAGTGAAGATCTCTTTGCTCTCTAGCTCCTTATTTATAAGCGCTAGCAGGCACGTCAACCACCAATAGATGCTTCCCAGGAGTTAATGGCCAAGCAGTTAATGACACACATTCTCCAGAGTGGGAATAAATTTCTACGATGCTTCACAAAATAGAATGTGGTCACGTGGCGCATCTCTATAAGCCCCATGTCATTTTTCAGACATGGCCTTATCGGGAGAGTTATCGATCGTCATTCTCCATACTCGTCTGCATTTAAGGGAACAGAATAAAATTACCATCCAATTAAATTATCTCAGATCGGTATGAGTAAGCTTACATAGCAAAAGTATGACAAAAAATTCTACTCATTTTATTTCTTTCAAAATTTTCTTACAATGACCCTAAAATATGAAAAAAAAGTACAAAAATTATAGGGTAGCGCCTGGAGCTGAGGTGCCGGCCACTGAGACATCCGCTGTAGTAAGATCCCAAATTTCATTTAAGAAATTCAGATCTAGACCCGGATATTTGGCAGCGACTCAAATTTGGATAGACTGCCTCCCAGCATCATAGGTGTCGAAGGAATACTCTGCTCTTTTCTCCTCATATTCTTCTAAAGCTCAGAAGTCCTCCATAGCCTTAGCAGCAGCCTCGACTATTCGCTTCTCCTCCACCCCCAATCAGGCCTTCAGTTCTTTTATTTCTTTTTGCAGGCGAGAGTTCTCCTCACTAGTGGCTGTGTTTCTCTTTGCCTGAGCCTCGAACTCCATTGTCTTATCTAGCAGTCATGAATTCTTTTCAACAGCCTTCCTTAACACCGCCTCAGCATCTTCAGCTCTTCTCTCGGTGGCATCGGCTTTCATAGAGGTTTCTCCACCCTTCTTCTCGGCCCTCTCTTTTGCTCTTTTGAGCATCTTGACTTTGAGCTTAGACTTCTTCACCTCTTTGGCCAGCTCGTAGGAGTTTTTGATGTACCCATTCAAGTAATGGGCGAGCTGGTAAGTGAAAAAAATTTTATAAATAATGAATAAGCATACAGTAAGTGCTAAAAGAAAAAGCCCCAACATACCTAGATGAGGTAATCCATAGCTTCTCTCTTCATCTCCCTCCGAGGAACACCCAGCAGCTTGTTCGCATCGGCAAGGAGGAGCAGTCCAGAAAGTAGCTCGCTCGCCAACATGGGATCCTTCAGCAATGAGGCCTCAAGCTTCAGCCCGACTGACGTAGTTCTAGATGTACTGACAACCTTGGCTGGTGCCTCATCCGAGGAAGATTTGACTGTGGGTGAAGCTGGTTGGGTCAGTAAGCTGAGAGGAGTGGAAAAACTCAGAATCAATTCCTCCAGACCTTGATCTGCATGGCTCATCCAATCGCCTGCAGTAGCTGAGGTGGTAGGCGAGCTGCTTCTCACCTGTGTAATCTCATGGCCTTCCAGATGAGAAGATTCAGATTCTCTGGCCTCCAAAGTTGGTTGTGCAGAATCTCCGACTCTGGTCTGGAGGTTCCATCCGGTGGTAGACTTGGCACCTCTTTTTCATAGAATTTTTTACTTCTCCTTTAGTGGGCTCGAGCTCTTCCTAACATCCAACTTTGCAGTCATGGTAATTAAATTATAAGATGAATAGAGCTAGAAGATTTAAGATCAAGATAGCTGACTCACATATCTTGAGGAGCAGCTTGGCTGATACCGATATTGAACAGTGCCTGAGTCGATAACAGCTCTTTCAACTTTAGAATTTTGAAGCTTCGTAGAGCTACCATCTCCTGCTTCAGGCTCTCGTTTGTCGAAGGTTCCTTCAGTGTAGCTTCTCAAGGTTCATCCCAGATCGTAAAATTCCAGTCTTCACCTGACGTTTGCGAGAAGAAGAGAAACCTCAATTTCCAATCGTGCATGATGGAAGGCATACTCAGGAATATCAGGCGGAAGCCATTCTTCTTCTTCCATGGAGTCATGCACCACCATCCGCATGAGTTTGGGTGCCACTTGAGGCTGAAAAGAAAATAAAAGAATGCGATATTTAGCACAATCCTGGCTAGCACGTATATCGCGGTGAAGCCGTAAATATGTCTTCACACATTCGGTACAATCGTACATGGCGATATTTCAAAATACTGGAGGAGTGTTGCAAAAAAATAATGGAGAGAAAGCCTCAGCTCAGCCTGAAAGTACTCCTCGTAAAGGCCCATACGCCCTAAAGGTGGATGGCAGACTCGATCGTCTGGTCCTGGGACTTCAAGCTGGAATGCGGGAGGTATTTAATATTGCTTATGCAGCACGATTATATTCTGCTCTGTCAACTCTGATCTGAAGTCCAACGGAGCAAAGTCAGGCTCCATAGTGGCCATCTCTCTTTCTCTCTCTCACTCATGCAGAAAAGCCGCAAAAAGGTGAAGAATAGAAGAACTCACAATAGAAGGAAAAGATAACCAGAACTTGGCGAGGTTCGCATCTCGTTCTGTCTGAAAATTTTAGATAACCTCAGACTGGAATGGGACCTCTAAAAGCTGCCTCCCATCATGGTAATTAAATTATAAGATGAATAGAGCTAGAAGATTTAAGATCAAGATAGCTGACTCACATATCTTGAGGAGCAGCTTGGCTGATACCGATATTGAACAGTGCCTGAGTCGATAACAGCTCTTTCAACTTTAGAATTTTGAAGCTTCGTAGAGCTACCATCTCCTGCTTCAGGCTCTCGTTTGTCGAAGGTTCCTTCAGTGTAGCTTCTCAAGGTTCATCCCAGATCGTAAAATTCCAGTCTTCACCTGACGTTTGCGAGAAGAAGAGAAACCTCAATTTCCAATCGTGCATGATGGAAGGCATACTCAGGAATATCAGGCGGAAGCCATTCTTCTTCTTCCATGGAGTCATGCACCACCATCCGCATGAGTTTGGGTGCCACTTGAGGCTGAAAAGAAAATAAAAGAATGCGATATTTAGCACAATCCTGGCTAGCACGTATATCGCGGTGAAGCCGTAAATATGTCTTCACACATTCGGTACAATCGTACATGGCGATATTTCAAAATACTGGAGGAGTGTTGCAAAAAAATAATGGAGAGAAAGCCTCAGCTCAGCCTGAAAGTACTCCTCGTAAAGGCCCATACGCCCTAAAGGTGGATGGCAGACTCGATCGTCTGGTCCTGGGACTTCAAGCTGGAATGCGGGAGGTATTTAATATTGCTTATGCAGCACGATTATATTCCGCTCTGTCAACTCTGATCTGAAGTCCAACGGAGCAAAGTCAGGCTCCATAGTGGCCATCTCTCTTTCTCTCTCTCACTCATGCAGAAAAGCCGCAAAAAGGTGAAGAATAGAAGAACTCACAATAGAAGGAAAAGATAACCAGAACTTGGCGAGGTTCGCATCTCGTTCTGTCTGAAAATTTTAGATAACCTCAGACTGGAATGGGACCTCTAAAAGCTGCCTCCCATCGATGCATTAATTGCAAAAGATGTGCATCGACAGAAGATTAGCATACGCGCATGTGGAAATTACGAATGGAGATGATCACTTCCGTCGATATGGTAGTTAATGCCAATGACAGATGAATCACACTTTATGCCACTTTGGAAGAAATGTGTGCAGACGTGCACCAATCACTCTCATGCGGATGCAATTGAATTTCAGCCTTTTCAAAATCTGTACAATAGGTATGGAAGTTCACCCCAGATCGGAATAAAGATTATAATCTCTACTGTATTTGCAATTACAATATGTATGGAAGTTCACCCCAGATCGAAATAAAGATTATAATCTCTACTGTATTTGCAATTCTAACGACAGCTAGGGCCAGCTCAAATTTTTGCCCTAACTTCAGCTCGGCTCGAGCCTTGCTTAAAGCATAACACAGGCTAAGTATTTGTCTGGGCTATTACTCTAATCAAATTCTATAGTTACAGTCAGGGACCGAGCATATGTTAAAAATCTGATTCTCATATTTAAAAATATGATTTGTATTCATCAAAAGAAGAGATACACCTATTCTTATGGAGATTCTATTACAAGCTAGGAGCCTCGGATCATAGAAAATAAAAAAGAAGAGGGCATAAATCATTCTTCAGAGAGATTGCCGAGGCGGTTGCCTGCAGGCTAGTATTCTTGAGTGCTGTCGATACTTTTGGTCTGGACGGTTGCATCAATCTTGTCCATCTCATCCGAAAAGTGGGATGATATTATAAACCTCGATAAGTTTTCCAACGACACCGCCTATAAATCTTCTTCTAGACAATCGATTTGAAGATGCTTGATGAAGTCAGGAGGAAGGTGCACCTGGGCAATGGACTTGCACTTCTCAAAGCCTGTGAAGAACGCCGCTTTGCAAGCTTGGGCTATGATTTTAGCCCCTTCCTTCTCCAGTTACTTTCTTCTGCTTTCAACATGTTTGAGTAAAATCTCCTGATCTATAAATTTACCCCAGAGAAGCTTATGATTTACCTTTCTCTCTTCCAACCTCTTCTTCAGGTGCTCCACCTCCGATCTGATCTTCTGGACTCCCAAGAGCAGCTCTAGGGAGGCCTGAACGGCCTGAACTTCCTTGACAGCAAAGCGTCCATCTCCTCAAGGAGCTCTCTCTCCATAGCTTGTCCCTTCAAAAGTTCTGGCCCTCACGGACCACCACTGAGGCTCCTTCGAGAATGAGTTTCAAAGTAAAGAGAACCTCTTTCTGCTCCAAGTATCCTCCTCAGATGCTCCAGATCATCACGGGTCTGGTAGTAGTTTCTCTCAGCCTCAGATCTCTTTCTTTCAAGGGTTTTAATCCTCCCTTCGAGGTCCTCAATCTTTTTGTTGGTATAAGATTTCTGTTGTTTGAGGGTCTCAATTCGTCTTTCGACCTACCATAGTTTTTCGTCCCAATGGAGAATCGACTCCTGGACCTCCTGAAGAGCCTCCTCTGTAAAGCTGAGCTCCTTGACCAGCTCAGCATTATCTTTCTCCAGGTGCTCTAACCTGTACTTCAATAAGCCAATCTCCTCTTTCTCCATTGTCAGAACACTAAGGTTGGAACTGGCGAGGCTTGCTAGACATTGATCCACATGTACAAGAGATCTTAAAGCATGAGTAGATCACCTCTCCCTCTTTGTCTATTAAAGAACAACCTCTCGACTAGCAGTAGGAGGTTCATCAAATACTACATTGCAGATTGGAGGCTCTCTTTTGTGGATGGAGCATGAGGAATCAAATTTGAGGGTCCCGTATGAGAAGTAGATACCAGAAAGCATCCAGCAAGAGTCGCCATCTCCAGAGATCTCCCAATCTCCATCATCGTCGCCAGATCCATCTCTGGATTGTTAACCACCTTCTCCATCCATACTACCTCAGTCGGGTCTTTTTTGAAGCATCCCTCGATGCTCATTTTTGGTACCGTTTCTATCGACACCCCATTGATTAGACCTTCTCCTAGAGAATCCTGTGTCATGACTTCCAATGGCAGGATCGTGGGCTCAACAATAGGGGCGGCATGTTCTTCTTTCCTGACCATGGGTCTCATTTCAGTAATCGAAACCACAACCTGTCTCCTACGAGCCAGAATTTACTCAAGTCTCTTCACGCACTATGAATCTATCTTGCTTTAAGGAATTGCGATGAATAATTAGCACAAAAAAGATCTGTGGCTACTTGTGCCTTTAAAGTATAAATTTAAAGGAGAAAGAAAATGAAAAGCTACCATAACCTTAAAGAAGCCATCATCTGAGTGGTCCCATTAGTTATGCCTGTCCATATCAATCACGTTAGGCTAACGTCACATGTTTTAAATGCAGAAGGCAGACGTGAAGGCAAAGTGCATGGCATTAGATCAAGGTACTTTTGGAGTACTTCTTTCATCTGATTCTCAGACTCAGAAGTAGGAGGTAGTGTTATGGTGGCTATCATGAAAGCCTCAGATTAGCGCTATATTATAAGAAATCTCAAATTCTCAGATCATCAACATGATCACTGGCCACTGTATGAGCTAAGTAGTCCATCTCCATGCTGAGCCGAGGTATCTTCGAGGTCTAACTTATGTATGAGTTGCTCAGCCGACTTATCTCTTTAACGTGCGTAACAGCTGTCTATCCTGAATAGATAAAATTTGATGCAACCGCCTCCTCTGATCTCGTGAGAATGATTGAGGGCTGAATTATCTCACTCAGTTTGGAATGTCCAACGATCCAACAATCTTGAGATCGTACCATCTCATAGTTAACAATCCAACTGTTCGATATCCTTCTATATAAATAATCAGAGCCCTGAGGATCCAGATAAGTTGAATCAAATCTCTCTCAGAGAATTCCTTGCTGCTCTCTTATTCTCTACTTTTCTGACTGAAGTGTCGAAGGATCCTAGCCGAAGCCACTACCTTCGATTTGAAGATTTGTTTTGCAAGTCGCTCCAGCACCAGCACAACATCCCTGCGTGAGGATCAGGTGTCCATTTTTCGATCTCGATCGATTTCAGTAGCATATCTATCTCATCCTAATCGAGACATGCCTTCATTTGAAAATGAGCCGATGATTGGGGACTCCCAAAGCTATGATTTAACATGAACCAATGGAACAGGGGGAGAAATGCTTTGGTAGTACAGGAAGAGAGTGGAAAAGGGGAAGGAACCAACTAGAAGAAGTAGCAACGAAGCTAAAAAAGAATAGGGTCAGAAGGTTTGGGATGGGCCAAGTTTCATTTTTTCAATCTTTAACTTTGAAATACTTATATATAATACCAGTTGTCTTTTTTAGACAACCTTGATTGTTGGTCACAATGGTTAGAGGGGGAAATTGAAAACCCATGCACAAGCATGCATAAGGTGGACCCCCAAAATTGAGGGTTCAGATTGTATCTTTCGCACAAAAGAATGATTAATCTTCTTTCATAATATGTCAATCACTGGATGGAACTCACTAGAGCTCTCAAAGCACTAACTTCTTGAGTCATTCACCTGCAAAGATCTCGAAGTAACCATTACGTGATCCAATGATGGATGCATGCAAAAGAATGTGAATCATTCTTTCGCATGAAAGATACAAACTTTATCCCAAATTTGATATTAACTTTTCCATCAAAATAATATTATATAAAAATAAAAAATCACCTCACATTCAAAATTATTTTTTTCTCAAAATATTATTATATAAAAAATCAAAAAACATAGAATCAAAACCCACATTCAACATTAAATTTTTTTCCCAAAATAATACTATACTACATAAAAAGTAATAATACATAGAAATGAGGAATGCATATTATATATTATACATACAGATGCAATATTATATAGTTTAAAAATATATTATAGATGTGTTGGCACTAGAAACTCCACAAGATGGAATGGCGTGTGCATGAGTATGCCGTCGATGTTAGAAACCAATTGGAGAATAAATCGTTGGTTGCATAGATCTCGATGCATTAAATGTCAAGGATTTTTATCATCAAGACACCATTTTCTATATAAAGGAGAAGGTAGGTGGTAGTCAGGGCTATGTCTATGCTATCAATTACAAGCTAGATATAAGATAGGATAAAGTAAGATAAATAAAGTAGATAAGTATAGATAAATGTAGGATAAATATAAAATGAATGAAATGACAAGTATTTGATTAGCCAAAATTTTTTTCTTATTACATTCTAGTATTTATATATTATATTGTAAAATTTTTGGTTCCTATCTACTTTTAGAGTTGACGTTTGTCCATATTTGGTCCCCACTTTCTTTGATGGTTTCAGTGACTAAAGCCTTGCTCTCCATTTTTCATATTTTGATGACCATCATGCCTCATACTCTATCGTAATCCCTCTACTAGGTTGATGGAGAAGTCTCCATAAGTCACCATATCCGATCGATCTTAGGCTTGATATAGTTGGTCTTCACTTAATCTATATTTGGCAACTATTCAACCTATCCTAGCCTTCTTTTTTTACTCAGCTTATGAGGCATCATGTAGTTTGTGTTGAGCCAACACTTAGCATAATTGTTTCTTGGATGGAAAGCTATCATCTCATCCTATCCATTTTGGGTACGTAGTTTAAGATCCCTTCACCATTGCTACATCTTGGTGCTACCATATGGCCGGTCATTGTTAGTTAGGATGTGGTGTAAACAATTGGTAAGTCCAAGATATTAGTTTTATTGATTTTCCTTCTAATCAAATATGAATCATTTTTTAACCAAATATGACCAGCCTCTGGATTCTTAAAAACAAACATGGCCTTCCAACATAGCTAAAAGCTCAATAATAGAAAATACCTTAAAGATATATGGCAATAGAACATAGTATCCTCTCCTCATGATCCCTTGCAATGAAACCCATCATGGCATTATGATTAATTTTGAGTATCAACTAGACCATCAAAATTCATTGATCATGTCTATTGATCTAAGGATTGATTTTGATGAGTACAAAATATTTGAGTATCATACTAATGATTTTATGTTTTTGAAGTAGTTAATTTATTTTAGAGAGAGCACAATGAGATTGAATATTTAAAGAAGCATCGAGAAGCTTAGAAGAATAAATTCTAAAGTTAGAAAAATATTTGAAGTATTTGAAGAAGCATTTTGAAAGTCTTGTAGTGGAGGATTCGACCTCAAGTTAACTATGTGTCGACTCTCTTAGAAAGATAGAGAGTGATTTTTTTAGCATGGATATCGAGATGACTCCTACTTCTCTCAAATGGACTCTAAATCTATACAAGTCAACTTCTACTTAATCCAAATCAACTTGACCATGATGACAGCCTAATGGTTAGTTTTTCTACAAACTTCCAACAGATAAATCTAACTTTCAATTGCTAGTTGACCTCTTCAATCGCTAGTACACCTCCTTTAACCAAACAAGTATATTTAAGATATGAAATCAATTGGAGAAGTGGATCTAAGAGAAAATAAAAAAGAAAAACTTTATTTTTTTGTGAAGATATTAAGGGGGTGCTTGGTTTGTGATCGAAATCAAAATCGAAATCAAAATCGAAATAGATTGGAATAAAAATCAGAATGACCAACTCCCCCAAAGAGTTTGGTTCATGATCAGAATCAAAATTGAACTGGATAATTTTCATTATTGTTGCTTGATTCATTTAAAGATAGAAATCAAAATCAACTCAAATTTTTATTTTTATATTTCTTAAAACTTAAAATCTCCAAAAATTGATTGTTTTCAAATATTTTTGATATTTTCATCTTATTTAATACTAAAAAATATATATCAAGAGATTTGAAACTATATATAATTTATTAATTTAAAAAAATTGAAATTAAATATAATTTATTTGTTGCCCAGCTATGCAACCCAAGAGGGGAGGGTGAATTGGGTTTCTAAAAATTTTAAGCCCAACAGATTACTTATGAAGAACAAAACAAATACTTTAAATCAATATTAATTACCTAAAGCAGTATTGCAAGGATATAATAAAGAAATAAGATAAAGCGATAAAGCACACCACAAACACAAGGATTTATAGTGGTTCGGTGCTAACCTTGCACCTACATCCACTCCCCAAGATCCTACTTGGGAATTTCAATCCACTATCCTTTGTATTCAACCCGAATACAAAACGTCGGAAACTCCGACACTAGCTATCCCAAGCTAGATCACTTGTTTTTCGGGTACAATAAACCCAAAACACTCCGATTTCAGGTTCGGATCAACCTTTCCTTGTTTTGGAAATCCTCCAAAAACAAGAACAAAAACTCACAAAGAGTTAGAAAATTTTGAGCACAGATTAATACAATAACAGCTCCTTAAATGAGCGAATATAACAATAAAAGCTTTACTCAAATGAAGAACCCCTTTTTCGAATTTTCTCAAAGTGGATGAACGCTTGAATGCTTGAGAAGAGGTTGATTGATGATTGAAGATCTCTTGAAAGCTTTGAACGATCTCTAGATCAAGGTTGAAACAATAGGCGTGAAGGATTCTCTCCTTGAAAGCTCTTGCTTTTCTCTTTCACACTCTCTCTGGTATATTGTGGATCCTCTCTCTTTTTCTTTTTGGATTTTTCGTTGATCTCAGGCTTTTTCGTGCAAATTTCGGATCCTCTCTTCTGTTCTTCTCTTTTGATCTGCCGATTGATCTTCTTCTTTTTCTCTCCAATTTGATCTGCTATTTAAACTGCAATTTCTTTCACCATTTTAAGCATTTTGTAGCATTAGAAGTAAGAGAAAATAATTTAGGTAGATAAAGAGCCGTTAGAGCAATTTTAGGAAGCATAAATGGCAATTAAAACGGGCAAAAAAATAGCCGTTGCTGATATTTCCCGTCGCAGGGGTCGACTCATGAGTCGACTCATGCATCAGGAGTCGACTCATGAGTCGACTTCTGTTGCACAGACCAGAAGGTCTGATTTCTGGATTTTTCGACTCAAATCAGCAGAGGTCGACTCATGAGTCGACTCATGCCTTGTGGGTCGACTCATGAGTCGACTCACAGGTCATGCCAAGCCAGAAAACTAGCGTGCCATGAAAATTTTTTGCGTGCCAATCAGCTCACAGTGCCATGAGTTGACTCATGAGTCGACTCATGCACTTCAAACCTTCATAACTTCAAAAATATAAGTCCAAATATAATGAAATTTTCATCAATAGTTTACAAATCATTTGTTCTATCAAATGATACTATCAAATCAGAATTTTAGTGAAATTATGATTTTGCCCTTGAAGAGCATAAGGACTTTTTTATTTTAAAATTATTTGTATCCCTTCAATCTGCTTTGTAATCATCAAAATCAATCTAGGAGCAACAATCTCCCCCTTTTTGATGATGACAAAATATTTGAACAAAAATATTTATGTTAATGCATTAATTTCAAAAGAATCCATTATAGGTGTATATGCTTGAAAAGAGTATGATTCTTTTGGCATGTAATATAAATGCAAAAATAGTTTGTCCATTTTCTTAAAGATTTGAAAAGGGTATTAGATCATTTTGAGTTTAAGATATATCAGAGCAAGAGAAGATAAATAACTTTTGCAATGTATCAGAGCAAGAAAAATAATTTTTACAATGATATCATAAAAGATTTTACAATGTATCAGAGCAAAAAAATTTTATAATATATCTGAGAAAATTTCACACTGTATTAGAGCAAATGTCAGAGAAAATTTCACACTGTATCAGAGCAAATGTTATAATATATCAGAGAAACTTTCACACTGTATCAGATCAAATTTTATCATGTATCAGAGCAAGTTAAAAGAAATTTTAGGGTGTATCAGAGTAAATCAAATTTCTTAAGTTGTATCAAGGTAAATAAAATTTCAAAAGATGTATCAGAGCAAGTTTGAATTTTGAAATATATCAGAGCATAAAAAAAAAATACTTATTTGCATTGTACTTATGATTTTGCTTTTGATGGATGGCTTTTTGTTTAAGTTCTGTCTGACACCAAATTTCGATACCAAATTTCTCAAAGTTTTGTTTAATTTCTCCAATATTTGTTTTCCAATATATTTTTTTTTAATCTTTCAATTTTTGTTTAATTTCTCAAGTTTGGTTTAATCTTTCAATTCTTGTTTTTGTTTAATTTCTCCAGTTTGGTTTAATCTTTCAATCTTTGTTTTTCTTTAATTTCTCCCCCTTTTTCTCATAATTTAGGGTTTTGCCTTTTTTAATTTCAATTTTTTTTTTTTTTTTGTTTAATTTCTCAAGTTTGGTTTAATCTTTCAATCTTTGTTTTTCTTTAATTTCTCCCCCTTTTTCTCATAATTTAGGGTTTTGCCTTTTTTTAATTAATTTCAATTTTTGTTTTTGTTTAATTTCTCCCCCTTTTTGACATCATCAAACATAGTTAACTCTTCCTTTTTCTAAAATATTCTTTAATTTCTTCCCCTTTAGAGTTTTTCACAGATGTTTGCTCCCCCTTAGTATAGCAATTATCAACAGCAAACAACAACAAGGAGAAGACAATATTTCTACAAGAAGAAAATATATAACCAAAATATGATCGATATCATTACAAAGAGGTAGAAATATAGGTAAAAGATGATTCCATTAATATCATAATTGTCTCAATACATAAAATTTAACCAGCTAAATGTCAATACATGGCCCCAAGGTATAGATCCTAGAACAAGACACTAACACCTAGGATCTAGTAAAGATCAAGATAAGTCAATGATCGGAGTCATCAGATATAGGGTGAGGAGATGATGGATCAGAAGTGCGTCCTCTACCCCGTCTGCCTCTGCCACGAGCAGGAGAGCGAGATGAACTGGGTGGCTGAGAACGCTGAGATGCTAGGGACTGAACAGAAAGGGTGAGTCTAATAGAATCAAGTACGTTCAGTGCTCTGAAAACAGATTGAAGTAGAGCAGTGAACTGGGTGGTAGCATGCTCACTCGATCCTCGGATCTCTTTCCTCAGTAATTCATATCTACCTTCTAGTGCTCCTCTGAGCCTGCCAGCCTCTGCAGTGAGGTCTGTGACCTCAATAGTAGACTCCTGTGGCTGGGGATGGGCCAATGCAAGGACTTGCCCCTGCAAGTCAAGAACTCTGTCAGTAAGTCTCCAAACTGTGTCCTCAAGCTGCTGGATCCTGATGGACTGATCTGATATCATCTGAAACACAGTGGAGGGTCTGATCAGAAGAGGTAGCTCCAGGTGCAAAAGAAGTACTACCCCACTGGCTAGACAGCAAAGAAGCCACACGCTGAGATATATGCTCGATCTGATCGTCAGCCAGTCTGAACTCTGAATGAGGTGCTCTGCTCTCTGGCTGATACACTGGTGTGGGCATCCTAGTAAACTCAGAAGGTTCAGCCTCAGTATCAGAAATGAACTGGGTATCTGGTGATGCTTCCCTGAAGTCATGTACAGGAGAAGATGGACCTTCTTCTTCTACTCTGCCTTCAGTTCTGTCTTCAGCTCTTTCCTCAGCTCTCTCCTCAGCTCTTTCTTCAGAGCCCTTGATCCAACCACCAATAGTCTTTATAATTTCCATTCGGTGCAGGCTGTGTTGGTTGAAAGTGTCCACATGTGAGAGCTTGGTAGGTGTCTCCCCCTCACAGCTAACTCCAAACCTCCTAAATACTCTAGTAAGGGCCATACCATAAGGCAAGTGTGCCTTGGATCTGTTCAAAGTTTCTCTCATGGCCTCTATCATAAGTGAAGGGAGGTTTAGGGGGGTCTGAGTGATGATATGAAACATGACACATACGTCTCTGTCAGATAGTAGATCTTGCCTACCACTCCTAGGAAAGAAGAGTTTTGTTACAATCTGATGCAGGACCCTCATCTCAATAGATAATAGCTTTGCTTCCAATTTATTTAAACTTCCTGAAAAAGTTTCTCCTAAGATAATTCTGATCCCCTCTTCTTTAATTGGGAGTTCCATATATGAGTATCCTTCACTAGGCAACTGAAGTATATCTCCCAATATCCTAGAATCCAAGCATATGTCAATCCCCTTGACTGTTGAAGTCACTGACCCGTTTTCATAATGTAGGTTCTGGTAGAACTCTCTAACAAGGTCAACATAGGTGACTTCCTTAAGAGAGCAATAGAGTTCCCATCCTTGATTTTTGATCTTGGTAGCAAAAGTAAAGCCTTCTTTCTCAAAGAACCGAAAATCTATATTTTTCTCGATTTCTACTTTTCTATCAGAAAGAGGATTTACACTGGGGCTTATGGAGGATTGAGAGAGACCTTGAGCAGGTACTGAAACTGGAGTGGGAACACTGGAAGACTGAGCATGCCTTTTCTTTCGGACAATATCTTCAGGCTCACGGATTGATTTCCTTCTTTGGGGAAGCTTCATCTTTGGAGCCATATCCAATAAAGTAGCAGACAAGAAGACTTGAATTTAGAGGAGGAGGAATCACAAGAGAGTAAAGAGGAATTTTAGTGGAGAAAAGAAGTGGATTTTGGAAGTTCGGTGAAGTGCTAGGGCACGTTCCAACCGCGCCAAGCAATGCGAGAAAGCACGAGAAATCTCTTTTCCAAGGAGGCGATTTTTGGTGGAGAGTAGGAGGGAGAATTGCCTCGAGATAAATCCTTGGTTTTGGAGCAAGAAAGAGTTGGAAAGAACGGCTTTCGGAAGGAAGACGATGAGAAGATGAGTCATCTCACAAACAGGGTTTCCGTTTAAAAACAATGAGCCCGTGGGAAGTTTGTGGGATTTACAAGTTTGCCATTGAGTCGACTCATGGGGGTCGACTCATGAAGTTCAAAAATTCAGGAAAAATGCAAATAAATTCCAGAAAAATTCGAAATTTTGGGAGAAGGAATTTTGCTCAATGATAAGTTTTTAGAGTGATAAATCTGAGCTTTTGGGATCAGGATGGATGTTGAAAATTGAGCTCTAATCAATTCTTTGAAAATTGAGAAATTTTAGGCAAATGGATCTAGAATTCCTAGATTTCTCCTAATTTCACAGAATCTATCCTCACTAAGGGCCTTTGTAAAGATATCGGCTAATTGATTTTCAGTGCAAACATATTCAAGAATTACATTTTTGTTTTGATCATGTTCTCTTATAAAATGATGTCTTATTTCAATATGTTTGGATCTTGAGTGTTGTATTGGATTTTTAGATAGATTTATGGCACTTGTATTATCACATTTTATTGGTGTTTCATTAAGTTTGATTCCAAAATCTTCGAGTTGTTGCTTAATCCACAAGATTTGAGCACAACAACTTCCGGCTGCGATGTATTCGGCCTCAGCTGTAGACAGTGCCACCGAATTTTATTTCTTGCTAAACCATGAGATTAGGTTAACTCCAAGAAATTGGCAAGTTCTACTTGTGCTTTTTCTATCTAATTTACATCCAGCAAAATCAGCATCTGAATATCCTAACAAATTAATTTGTGAGTCCTTAGAGTACCATAACCCTATAGTTTGTGTACCATTTAAGTATCTAAGGATTCTTTTAACAGCATTCAAATGAGATTCCTTAGGATTAGATTGATATCTAGCACATAAGCAAACACTAAACATGATATCAGGCCTACTTGCAGTTAGATATAATAATGAGCCAATATTACCTCTATAGTATTTTAAGTCTACGCTTTTACCTTCATCATCCTTGTCAAGCTTACTTGTGGGACTCATTGGTGTGCCAATTTGTTTGCAGTTCTCCATTCCAAATCTTTTGAGTAGTTCCTTGGTGTACTTGCTTTGGATGATGGAGATTCCCTCTTTTGATTGTTTGATTTGGAGTCCGAGGAAGAAGGTGAGTTCTCCCATCATGCTCATCTCGAACTCTCCCTGCATAAGCTTAGCAAAGTCTTGACAAAGGGATTCATTAGTAGACCCAAAAATTATGTCATCAACATAAATTTGTATAATTAGCATATCATTTTGGTTTCTTTTAATAAATAGGGTTGTATCTACATTGCCTCTTGAGAAACCATTATTTAGTAGAAATTTGCTTAGCCTTTCATACCATGCTTTAGGTGCTTGTTTTAGACCATATAAAGCTTTATTTAATCTAAAGACATGATTGGGAAAAGCATGATTTTCAAATCCAGGGGGTTGTTCTACATATACTTTTTCAGAAATATATCCATTTAAAAATGCACTTTTAACATCCATTTGAAATAGTTTAAATTTCATAAAGCAAGCATAAGCAAGTAGAAGTCTAATGGCTTCTAATCTAGCAATAGGTGCAAAGATTTCATCAAAATCAATTCCTTCTTCTTGATTATATCCCTTAGCAACCAGTCTTGCTTTATTTCTAATTACATTTCCATGCTCATCTAATTTGTTTCTAAAGACCCATTTTGTGCCAATTATTGAATAATCTTTAGGTCTTGTTACTAAGGTCCAAACATTATTTCTTTCAAATTGATTAAGTTCTTCTTGCATAGCATTAATCCAGTTATGATCATTTTCAGCTTCTTCAAAAGTTTTAGGTTCAAGTTGAGATACAAATGCACAATGATTAAGTACATCTCTAAGTGAAGAACGGGTTTTTACCCCATGCATAGGATCACCAATTATTAACTCCTTAGGGTGGTTGTGAACATACCTCCATTCCTTGGGTAAGTCATTTGTACCTTGAGGTTGTTCTTGAATTTCTTCACCTTTCTCATTTTGTTTGTCTTCTTGATCCTTTTCTTCTGGAGTTGCTGAGTCTTTCAGAGTGATCTCCTTTATACCTTCTATTAGTGGATCTGCATCATCAACACCCTCATTCTTCCTTGAAGGAAGATCGTTAGATTCATCAAAGACAACATGTATGGACTCCTCAACTACTAAAGTTCTTTTGTTGAACACTCTAAATGTTTTACTAGTGGAGTAACCTAGAAAGATTGCTTCATCTGATTTTGCATCAAATTTACCAAGTTTTTCTTTGCCATTATTTAATACAAAACATCGGCAACCAAAAATATGAAAATATGCAATATTTGGTTTTCTTCCTTTCCAAAGTTCAGTTTTGGCAAACCGAGAACTAAATCCTTTTTAATTAATTTTGAGAGAGAATGCAAGCTAATGTGTGCAAGTCTAGGATGCCACAGCCAACTAGTCTCATTTATTTTAGCATTTAAGGAAACTAGGCATTGCATGTCTAATTTAGTTAAATCATTCAAGTCTACTATATAAACATTGCCATGCCTATGTCCTATAAATTTAATGCCATCGTTAATAGGACTCGTCACAATGCAAACAGATGATTCAAAACTTACTTTATATCCTTTATCACAGAATTGACTAATGCTAAGTAAGTTATGCTTTAAACCTTTAACTAATAAAACATTCTCAATGTATTTGGAGGGAGTGATACCAATGTTACCTATCCCGATGATCTTTCCTTTGCCATTATCTCCAAAGGTGACCATCCCTCCATCCTTAGCATCAAGCGTGATGAATTTTGATTCATCACCAGTCATGTGTCTCGAGCATCCGCTGTCAAGATACCATTTTCTGTTTCCTTCTTGGGATGCTAGACACACCTGCAAGCAAAGGTCACGTTTCTGTCTTAGGTACCCAAGCTTTCTTGGATCCTTTCAGGTTAGTCAGAATGGTTCCTTTTGGAACCCATATTTTCTTTGTGTTTGCATATTTGTTAATAAGACATGTGTATGATTTATGTCCTATTCTTCCACATTTAAAATAAGTAATATTTATAGACTTGTTACTTGAATAATTTACATAAATATCCTTCAGAAATTTTTGTTTCTTCAGGGATTTATAACCAAGTCCAGCCTTATCATATATAGCTTTCTGATTTTCAAGGATCATATTTAGTTTGTTTGAACTTAAGGTGAACTTATCTACTATAGATTTCAGCTTGTTCATTTCATCCTTTAAGTTTTGATTTTCTTGAATCAAGGTGAATTTTTCAATTGAAAGATTTTCAGCTTGTTTCACTAAGGACTGATTTTCCAATTTCAGCTCTTTGTTTTTCTTCCCTAGTTTCTTTAATTCATCAATTGAATCATAGAATGCTTCATGCAATTCTTCAAAAGTAAATTCACTAGTGGATTCAGAAGTTACCTCATTTTCATGTGCCATCAGGCACAGATTGGCTTGTTCTATTGAGGTTTCTTCGTCGGAGCTTGAGTCATCACTCGCACTCCAGGTCGCCATCATTGCCTTCTTTTTGAACTTCTTTGGACCTTTCTTCAATTATGGACATTCGGATCTGAAATGTCCTGGCTTCTTGCACTCGTAGCATATAGGGGGTTGATCTTTCTCCTTTTCTTTGCTTTGATCCTCTTTTGTGAATTTCTTTCTCATCCCCTGTTTCCTTTTTCTTAGAAACTTCTTAAATTTTCGGGTGATGAGAGCCATCTCTTCATCCTGTTCTTCATCTTCAGATTCATCCGTTTCATAATCAGGCGAAGTTGTGGATTTGAGGGCAATGGTTCTTTTCTTTTTGATTTCATCCTCTTGATGTTGCTTCATGCTAAGTTTATGAGTCATCAAGGATCCAAGAAGCTCTTCTAGAGGTAGAGTGTTCAAGTCCTTTGCTTCTTGGATGGCAGTCACCTTGGCTTCCCAAGTTCTTGGCAGTGACCTGAGAATCTTCCTTACAAGTTCACTGTTAGTATAAGATTTGCCAAGACTCTTTAAACCATTGATTATATCAGTAAAACGAGTAAACATAGCAGTTATGGACTCATCATGCTCTATTTTGAATAATTCATATTTATGTACAAGCATGTTTATTTTAGACTCTTTTACTTGATTTGTTCCCTCATGGGTTACTTCTAACCTATCCCATATTTCTTTAGCAGATGCACAAGTAGAAATGCGATTAAATTCACTTGCATCTAGTACACAATAAAGGACATTCATAGCTTTGGCATTTAATTGTGCCAATTTCTTGTCAACCTCATCCCATTCTTTTTCGGATTTGGTTGACTCCTCACCATCTATAATCTTGGTGGGTGTGTGAGGACCGTTCACTATGATACTCCACATATCATAGTCGAGTGCTTGTATGAATATCTTCATCCGAGCTTTCCAATAGGTGTAATTAGACCCATTGAAAAGTGGAGGTTGGTTTGTAGATTGCCCCTCGGCTAGAGAAGTACCGACATGGGTTGCCATAGATCTTTGGCTCTTTGATTGTTAGATCAAAGAGGGGGGGATGAATTGGGTTTCTAAAAATTTTAAGCCCAACAGATTACTTATGAAGAACAAAACAAAGACTTTAAATCAATATTAATTACCTAAAGCAGTATTGCAAGGATATAATAAAGAAATAAGATAAAGCGATAAAGCACACCACAAACACAAAGATTTATAGTGGTTCGGTGCTAACCTTGCACCTACATCCACTCTCCAAGATCCTACTTGAAAATTTCAATCCACTATCCTTTGTATTCAACCCGAATACAAAACGTCGGAAACTCCGACACTAGCTATCCCAAGCTAGATCACTTATTTTCCGGATACAAGTAAATCCAAAACACTCCGATTTCAGGTTCGGATCAACCTTTCCTTGTTTTGGAAATCCTCCAAAAACAAGAACAAAAACTCACAAAGAGTTAGAAAATTTTGAGCACAGATTAATACAATAACAGCTCCTTAAATGAGCGAATATAACAATAAAAGTTTTACTCAAATGAAGAACCCCTTTTTCGGATTTTCTCAAAGTGGATGAATGCTTGAATGCTTGAGAAGAGGTTGATTGATGATTGAAGATCTCTTGAAAGCTTTGAACGATCTCTAGATCAAGGTTGAAACAATAGGCGTGAAGGATTCTCTCCTTGAAAGCTCTTGCTTTTCTCTTTCACACTCTCTCTGGTATATTGTGGATCCTCTCTCTTTTTCTTTTTAAATTTTTCGTTGATCTCAGGCTTTTTCGTGCAAATTTCGGATCCTCTCTTCTGTTCTTCTCTTTTGATCTGCCGATTGATCTTCTTCTTTTTCTCTCCAATTTGATCTGCTATTTAAACTGCAATTTCTTTCACCATTTTAAGCATTTTGTAGCATTAGAAGCAAGAGAAAATAATTTAGGTAGATAAAGAGCCGTTAGAGCAATTTTAGGAAGCATAAATGGCAATTAAAACGGGCAAAAAAATAGCCGTTGCTGATATTTCCCATCGCAGGGGTCGACTCATGAGTCGACTCATGCATCAGGAGTCGACTCATGAGTCGACTTCTGTTGCACAGACCAGAAGGTCTGATTTCTGAATTTTTCGGCTCAAATCAGCAGAGGTCGACTCATGAGTCGACTCATGCCTTGTGGGTCGACTCATGAGTCGACTCACAGGTCGTGCCAAGCCAGAAAACTAGCGTGCCATGGAAATTTTTTGCGTGCCAATCAGCTCACAGTGCCATGAGTTGACTCATGAGTCGACTCATGCACTTCAAACCTTCATAACTTCAAAAATATAAGTCCAAATATAATGAAATTTTCATCAATAGTTTACAAATCATTTGTTCTATCAAATGATACTATCAAATCAGAATTTTAATAAAATTACGATTTTGCCCTTGAAGAGCATAAGGACTTTTTCATTTTAAAATTATTTGTATCCCTTCAATCTGCTTTGTAATCATCAAAATCAATCTAGGAGCAACATTATTAATTTAGAAAATCTAACTAATAGATTAGTAGTGGTTCTCTCCAATGTAGCTCTAAAACTTTAGCAATGGATATTAAAAATATCTTTTAAAAAATTTATATATAATTTAATATGATAACTAGTTAAATTTTTTAGTAAAGAATTTACTTGTTAGAAGTATTGTATTTTTTTTAGATAAAGTGAGGAGCTCCTTGATTTAGAGATAAAAACTGTTTATATTGTACTATATACATTGAAAAATGAGAAAGGTATGCTGAATATATGAAAATACAATATATTGAAAACTGAGTAAACCTCAAAGTTGATACAGATAATTCTACAAGGCTAAGCATAATGCATTGACCAAATCATAAAAAAAACCTAATCACTAAGAACCAAGGTTACCATAATGGTACTTGCTCTGCATAATAATATATAGAAATGAAATTTCACAAAATCTAATAAAAAAAGTTAAGCACTCTATCAACAATAGTATTACACAAAATACTAATGTCTAAAATCCGACCCACCAATATCTGAGTCAAGAAGGCTAAGCACATACTGCCTCTTCAAATGTGGTGGAAGAGAGAATATTGGTCGCCTTTGTCACTTCATCATTAATCAATGCCTCCGATGTAAGTAGCTCCTCCACTACTCTTGTTGCATTTTTCTCAGCCATCTCCTGCTCACGTGCTATTACTTCAGCTATGGTATCAAAATGAGTATCCATGCGCGACATAAATATCTCAAGAGTCTTAGATATGGCCTCTAAAGTCTCCTTCATAAGTTCAAATTCTCTTGCCATTCTTGCCCCTTCCCTTGGATAACTTTTTACGTCTTTGCTTTCCTCAAACTACTACTAGATGCCCTCTCTATCGAAGAAGACTATGTAACCGAGTGGCCTCCATCGTCCTCATCCATGCTAAGGTCTATTGGATTTTCATCATCCAAAATAGCTGCCTCCTCTCACTCTCTCTATATTCTCAATAACATCTACAAATATTTCAACACCCTTTTCCATCATCCTTTCCATAGATCACTTCAAGTATATCTAGATGAGGAAAAGCTACTTCCCACAAATTTTTGGACTTATGCACCTATCATTAGAAAACCATATATACTAAGTAAGAGATGAACAATAAATAAATATTATTTGAATTAGAAAAATAATATTTATAAAGTATACCTTGCACCACTCCATGTACCATGTTTTATCATACGAGATCATCTTCTTTTGGTCATTCCATGTGTATCCTATTTGCGATAATATCTCCACAATAGCACTATGCTTTTGATTTAGATATTTTATCCTGGATTCAATATGTGGAGTAGCCTTCAAACCACAATCAGATAGTTTTTCTTTATTCATTTTTTCCAACTTGTTCATATATCCATTCTTACAACCACCCTTCCCTTTCCAAATGGGATTAATGGACAACTCCTGAAGGGATTCCACTAACACCGCATCCTGATCATTTTTCCATGGGCGCTTGTTCTTTCCTTTACCATGACTAACTTGACTACATTCATCAAATTTCATCTTATAATAATTATAAATCATGACTTTAATGATTATATCAATATACTCAAGGATCTTTATTCAGAAAAATGATAGACATGTCATTTCAGGTGGATACTGATAGAAGTATCACAATGACAACAATCATATGAAGAAGATGCCAAAACAAAGAGTTGCATGCATATCTTTCAACAATTATATATGAATACAAAGTAAGATAACTAAAACAATCATATATCTTTCAGCATAACCTAAAGGAACTATTAGTATGATGAAGAGTTATTCAATCAAAGCTTAAAGAGGAACAATAAGAAAGAAAAATATATAAGTTCGTCATACTCCTACATATATCTAGTAGAGAAAACTGCATTTGAAGAAATAGCAGGCAAAAAAAAAATAGCAACATAATCACCAAACACACTTGAACCAAAAAATAGTTATTCAATAACTCCTTTCTCATTGTTGAATGCAACATAATCTCCAAACTCAACATATGGTACATGATCTGTAAAAAATAGTAGAAAAAGATATGACATTTGTAGCACTTAATGGTAAAAATGATGCAATAAAAATGATAGATAGAAGTTGTACACATGAATGATGAGACAAAAAAGGTGATACTTCCACCTATGACTATGGACTAACATATTTATTCTCCCAAGCTTAAGGATTCACCCTTACAATTGTAGCTATGTGTAAGTCCGAGATCAAATATAATATATAAGGAAATGCATCATCAAAAGCGTTAAAAATCATTTCGGATCATATCTGTCTCTAGAAAGTCACATTAACTAGGCCACGCATCTTATACCTGATCTTGAGTATACTCTTAAGTTTCAACCATGTTACTCATTATTCAAAAGCCATACTACACCAAAGAACTAAAGATATATGAAGTAATTTGGATTACAAACTCATCCTGCAAGCTACTCCTTAATTGTAAATAACTGTTTGCTTTCAGCTTGACAGCTTTGAGGCTAAAACATTAGAGAGTCAGCTTGACAGAAGTGACCAAGACCTACTTTCTACTCCAACAAGATTCTATCTGGCACAAATGGGCTTGCAATTTGGCATATAGAAAACATAACAACAATTTTGGAAAAAAAAAATTTCACGAAATCCTCTCAAATTTCTAAAAGATAGATATATATGATTAGAAATTGATAAACAGGCAGACATATATAGACAAGAATATTTTCCAATTGATCTCACATAAAAATACAAACCACAAAATAGACCTTCGTACATCCTATATAAAGCATCGGGCATAGACATAAGAACCACTGCATTTCAATGTTCTGCTATTCACCTAACATACTTGAACCAAAAAAAAAAAAAAACACAAAACACAATCAACTCCTGGAAGATGTAGATCTCCAATTGTTAAACATTTCTTGAGCTAGAGTATTTTTGAAATTGGTCTAATGGTCAGATGTCTCAAGAGTGGTGAACTCAACTTCATCCTCTCCCTATTCTTCCTCTCCTTCCTCTTCCTCTTCTTCCTCTTTTATTGGGTCTCTATGCATATACCTCCTTATTAAGTTGTGAAGGAGATAGCAAGTCATAATAATGCGACATTTGGTTTGTATAGGGAAGAACAAAGAGCTCCTAAGAATTGCCCATCATCCTTTGAGTAGTTCAAAACATCTTTCAATCACATTCCTAACTTGGGCATGTTTTTTATTGAAATACTCTTCCGTAGATTGTGATCGTTGCCCATTACTCCACTCATTGAGATGATAATGTTGCCCTCTATATGGGACAAGAAATCTCTCTCTGTTGGTGTATCCAGAATCAATCAGATAATAACAACCTTGAGATCTCTCTCCGTTGGTGTATCCAGAATCAATCAGATAATAACAACCTTGACATATAAAATGAAAACACATTATATATTGTAATTATAAGGCAAGTAAATTAAAATAAACTTTATTTGCATATTTGTGTTCATCAATGTATATATACCTTGAGGTAATCTTAAACCATTTGGCTTAGTTACAGCATCTCGGAGCACATGAGCATTATATGCAGAACCCTCCCAACTGGGCAGCACATGTAAATTGCATGTCAGGCGAACAAATGCCTAAGACATTGGTTGCAATATCACTTTTTCTTATTTGATACATTGGTTTGTCCTTAGCAGGAATGAACACTCTAATGAAGATACCATCTAATTCTCCTAAGCAATTCTAAAACACAAAAAAAAAAAAAAATAAATATCTAAGTAATAAGAAAATAGAATGAGGTGTATTATCATATATCTTGAAATATCTTTATGTATCATCTGTACAATTTTCTATAATAGGCTTAGGGGTTTTGAACAACTCTCTATACAATTCAATATAGCTTTAAGAAACAAGTGAAGCTATCGACTCATAGTTTTTTGCTTCTATCAAAATAATTTTCAATTGTCCTACTTTTCTGATGGTGGGCCATTGTGTAAAGAAATATAGCAATAATTTTCTGTAAGGATATATTTCAGAAAGCTCTTAATCTCTTAATATCTCTAAGTATCTCATGGAGTATACCAAATGTTCTTCTATCTATTTGGAGTTCTCACACACATTCTATCACTCTCATTAATAAGCTTCTCTAGATTTTCAAATCTCAATAATTTTTTTTTCTTTTTGCTATCAATTGACGCCTTCTAAGATACATCAACCCTATAAAATATCAAGTCATATGTACCACAAACATCATCACAATCATCATACACATAATGCTAATATAATGCATTCTTCTCCTTCTCAAATCCATAGGGCGACGAGCCATTTTCTGTGTATATAGTCATCCACAATATTATCTTTTAACAAAAATATTGACAACCAATAGTATAACATTGGTAAATAAGAGCCCAAAGCTTTATTATAAAGTGAAAAAGCATATTGTTCATTATATAAAGATGCTCTATTGGCCAAACAAAGGTATAAACTCCATAGAAGGAGTGCCAAAAACATAGAATAACAAAAGTAATCTACTCAATTTTCTGGTTATAAACAGAACAGAAGAATTTATTCAACTCTCAAAAGCAAATCATAACCATAAGGAACTCCCTAATAGGTTTATGAGGGCACATGGAATCTCCCAATCAAGCATTTATTGACTAAAATTATATTTTTGACCAACAAATGCTGAACAAAGATAGGCGACTAGTTGGCCTAGCCATTTGCTAAAGTGGTATTGGGACTAGCGGCAACTTACAACTTATAACTATGAAGCTCTACAAATCCTAATACTAGCTGAGTGCTTTAGAACAATTACGGACCCACCATAAAGCAACAAATGAATTGATTGTGTAATGAATATTCATTGTAGTAGATTGTGTAATTAAAATCATATAGTTGAACTATAACCTATATAACTAATGAAGGTAAAAGTCACCAAGAGAATTTCTGGATATACTTACAAGTGGTCAAGATTAGGCATCTCTTGAAAAAAATTCAGGAGTTCATAAGATATTGATAAGTTTCTTAACACTTATCATACCTCCGATTGATATAGACTTAGTAGGCAAGAGATCAAAATACATTCAAAATGCATATAATATTGGCTGAAGCTACTATAGCTAAAGCTATAGCTGTTGCTCTTTGAATTGATTTTGATGATTACAAAGCATTTGAGGGGATTACTAATGATCTTGGCTTGAAAAAAGACTAATTGCATTTCAGGGGCAAAATCATAATTTTATCAATACCTGATTCAGAAGCCTCAAGAGCAAGAACAAAAGACGTGCAGTCTATTGGAGAAAATTTCAATATTTTTGGAAGTATATTTTGCAAGAAAATTAAATTTTTATTTTTGAGTCGATCCCATGAGTCGACTCATGCCTTAAAGAGCTGAATGGCATGCTGAAATTTTGGCTGGCACTCTTTGTGAGTCGACCCTATGAGTCGATCCATTGGCATGAGTCGACCCTATGAGTCGATCTCTACTACTTTGCAGGTCGAAATTACAGAATGATTGTTTTCTATTCTGTTCCACAATGGTCGACCCTATGAGTCGACCCATGAGCATGAGTCGACCCTATGAGTCGACCCCTGTGACAGAAAAGTTCCGCAACGGCTAGTTTTTAATCCGTTTCAATTGCATTTAATGCTCATTTAATGTGCTTTAACGACTCTATTTCAGTCCAGATTACTCTCCACCATTATTTGAAGATATATAAAGGGACTTAAAGGAGAGAATCAACATATAGAAAAAGAGAGAGATTTTTGAAAGAGGTTCTTCAAGCATTCTTTTTAACCCTAAGCAAGAGCCCACTTAAAGCATTCAAGAAGCTTTTAATTCAAGTCCACCAACTCTTCAAGTGCTTATTCAAGTCTCCAACTACCTTGAGAAAATCAAAAAGAGCTTTCTTCTATTTGAGTAAAGTATATTTAAAGCTTCATTCGCTCATTAAAGGAGCTTTCTCTGTATTTTTTGTGCAATTAATTATAATACTCTCTTTGAGTTATTATTTTTATTTTGGAAGGGTTCCAAAACGTGGGAAGATTGATCCGAACCTTGAATCGGATTGTATTGGGTTGGTTTATATCCGAAAAATAAGTGGACTAGCTTAGGATAGCTAGAGTCGGAGTTTTCGACGAGTGTATTCAAGTTGAATACAGTTTAGTAGATTGAAATTCCCAAGTAGGAGCTTGGGAAGTGGATGTAGGTGCAAGGTTGGCACCGAACCACTATAAATCCTCTTATTTGTGTTGTACTTAATTGCTCTTCTTTTAGAACTTCTTTATTCTCTTGCATTCTTGCATTCAACCATTAGCCTTGAATCAACTACACTCTCCTTACTTATCTTGCTATTGTTAAATAATCTTCATAAGGTGTAAGTTAAGTTTAAAATTTTTAGAAACTCAATTCACCCCCCCTCTTGGGTTGCATAGCTGAGCAACAAGTGGTATCAGAGCCCGGTGCTCTAGTCCTACTTTGATTTAACCAATCAAAGAGCTAAAGATCTATGGCAACTCAAGTTGGCACTTCTCTAGCTGAGGGGCAGTCCACTAACCGACCTTCACTTTTCAATGGGTCCAACTATACCTATTGGAAAGCTCGGATGAAAATCTTCATTCAAGCACTTGACTATGATATGTGGAGTATCATAGTAAACGGCCCTCACACACCCACTAAATTATTGATGGTGTGGAATCAATCAAATCCGAAAAAGAATGGGATGAGGTTGATAAGAAAATGGTCCAACTAAATGCTAAAGCTATGAATGTTTTGTATTGTGCATTAGATGCTAATGAATTCAATCGTATTTCAACATGCATGACTGCTAAGAAAATATGGAATAGATTAGAAGTAACTCATGAAGGAACTAATCAAGTGAAATAATCCAAAATTAACATACTCGTGCATAAATATGAACTTTTTAAAATGGAGCATGATGAATCTATAACTGAAATATTTATCCATTTTACTGATATTATAAATGGTCTGAAAAGTCTTGGTAAGTCTTATTCTAACGGTGACCTCGTGAGAAAGATTCTTAGGTCCTTACCAAGAACTTGAGAAGCCAAAGTGACCGCCATCCAAGAAGCCAAAGATCTGAATATTTTACCCTTGGAAGAGCTTCTAGGATCACTGATGACATATGAGTTGAGCATGAAACAATACCAAGAAGAAGAAGTCAAAAAGAAGAGGACAATCGCCCTCAAATCCACAGCTCAACTTGATGAAGAAACTAATGATACGGACAATGAAGAGCAGGATAAAGAAATGGCTCTCATTACTAGAAGATTTAAAAAATTTTTGAAGAAAAGAAAACAAAGAATGAGGAAGAGGCCACCCACAAAAAGAAAATATAGCAAAGAAAAGGATAAAGATCAACCCCTTATCTGCTACGAATGCAAGAAATCAGAACATTTCAAGTCTGAATGCCCACAACTAAAGAAGGGTCCCAAGAAGTACAAGAAGAAGGCCATGATGGCTACTTGGAGTGAAAGTGATGAGTCAAGCTCCGAAGAAGAAGACTCAACTGAACAAGCCAACTTGTGCCTTATGGCACATGAGAATGAGGTAAATTCTTCAACTCCTGTTGACTTTATCTTTGAAGAACTTCATGAAGCTTTTTATGATTTAATTGATGAACTAAAGAAGCTAGAGGTAAAGAACAAAGAGTTAAAATCAAAGAATCAATATCTACTAAAACAAAATGAGAGCATTTTAAATGAAAAATCTACCTTGCTTCAAGAAAATCTGAACTTAAAGAATGAAATTGCCAAGCTAAAATCAATAGTTGAAAAATTCACTTTAAGTTCTAATAAACTTAATATGATTCTTGAAAATCAAAAGGCTGTTTATGATAAGGCTGGTCTTGGTTACAACTCCTTAAAGAAATAAAAGTTTCTAAAAAATATCTATGTAAACTCTTCAAACAATAAGTTTTTAAACATTACTTGCTTCAAATGTGGTAAAGTAGGTCACAAGTCATACACTTGTCTCTCTAACAATTTCTTAAATTCTAATGCAAAGAAAATATGGGTTCCAAAAGGAATCATTGTGACTAACCAAAAAAGATCCAAGAAAGCTTGGGTACCTAAAGTACAAACTTAACTTTTGCTTGCAGGTGTGTCTAGCATCCCAAGGAGCAAATCGAAAATGATATCTTGATAGCGGATGCTCGAGACACATGACTGGTGATGAATCCCAATTCATCACACTTGATGCTAAGAATGGAGGGATGGTTACCTTTGGAGACAATGGTAAAGGAAAGATCATCGGTATAGGTAACATTGGTATCACTTCCTCCAAGTTTATTGAAAATATTCTATTAGTAGATGGTTTAAAACATAATTTATTAAGCATCAGTCAATTTTGTGATAAAGGATATAAAGTTATTTTTGAATCTTCTATTTGCATTGTAACTAGTCCTATTAATGAAGGCATTAAATTTGTTGGGCATAGACATGGCAATATTTATATAGTAGATTTGAATGATCTATCCAAAATAAACATGCAATGCCTAGTATCCTTGAATGCCAAGATTAATGAAATTAGTTGGCTTTGGCATCGTAGGCTTGTACATATTAGCATGCACTCACTTTCAAAACTCATTAAGAAAGAATTGGTTATTGGTTTACCCAAATTAAATTTTGAAAAGGATAGAATTTGTAATGCATGCCAACTAGGTAAACAAACAAGAGTTTCATTCAAATCTAAAAATATTGTTTCAACTTCTAGGCCATTAGAATTATTGCATATGGATTTATTTGGACCTACCAGAACTACTAGTCTAGGAGAAAAACGATATGATTTTGTAATTATTGATGATTTCTCTCATTTTACATGGATTTTTTTTTTGGCACACAAGGATGAAACTTTTCAAGTTTTCTCTAAATTTTATCGAAAAGTCACAAATGAGAAAAGATTTTCAATTCAAAATATTCGAAGTGATCATGGAACCAAATTTGAAAATCAAAATTTTGAAAAGTTTTATGATGAAAAAAGAATTGGCCATAATTTTTCAGCACCTAGGACACCCTAACAAAATGGGGTAGTAGAAAAGAAAAATAGAATCCTTGAAGAAATGGCCCATACCATGCTATGTGAAAGCAATCTTTCAAGATACTTTTGGGCGGAAGCTATTAACACAGCATGTTACATATTAAATCTTGCTTTAATTAGACAAATTTTAAAGAAAACTCGCTATGAGCTTTGGAAAGGAAGAAAACCAAACATTACATATTTTCATGTTTTTGATTGCCGATGTTTTGTGTTAAATAATGGTAAAGAAAGACTAGGAAAGTTTGATGCAAAATTCGATGAAGCAATTTTTCTTGGTTACTCCTCTTCTAGTAAAGCCTTTAGAGTTTTTAACAAAAGAACCTTAGTAGTAGAGGAGTCAATACATGTTGTCTTTGATGAAACTAACGATCTTTCTTCAAGAAAAAATGAAGGTTTTGATGATGCAGATCCTCTTATAGAAGGGGTGAAAGAGATCACTCTAAAAAATTCAACAATTCAAGATGATGAAGAACATGAAGATAAACAAGATGAGAAAGGTGAAGAACGATAAGAATAACCTCAAGGTACAAACCATCTATCCAAAGAATGAAAGTATGATCACAATCACCCCAAGGAACTAATCATTGGTGATCCTACACATGGGGTAAGAACTTGTTCTTCTCTTAAAGATGCATTCAATCATTGTGCTTTTATCTCTCATCTTGAACCTAAAGCTATAGACGAAGCTGAAAAAGATTATAATTGGATTAATGCAATGCAAGAAGAACTTAATCAATTTGAAAGAAATAATGTATGGACCTTAGTATCAAGACCTAAAAACTACTCAATAATTGACACAAAATGGGTATATAGGAATAAATTGGATGAACATGAAAATGTGATAAGAAATAAGGCAAGATTAGTTACAAAAGGTTATAACCAAGTAGAAGAAATTGATTTTGATGAGACCTTTACACTTGTTGCTAGATTAGAGGCAATTAGACTTCTACTTGTATATGCTTGCTTCATGAAATTTAAATTATTCCAAATGGATGTCAAAAGTATCTTTTTAAATAGATATATTGCTGAAGAAGTTTATGTAGAACAACCTCCAGATTTTAAAAATCATGCTTTTTCTAATAATATTTTTAGATTAAATAAAGCTTTATATGGTTTGAAACAAGCACCCAGGGCTTGGTATGAAAGGTTAAGCAAATTTCTACTTAATAATGATTTTTCAAGAGAAAATGTAGACACAATCTTTTTCATTAAAAAAAATCAAGATGATATATTAGTTATACAAATATATGTTGATGACATTATTTTTGGGTCTACTAATGAAACTCTTTGTCAAGATTTTGCAAAGCTCATGTAGGGGAAGTTCGAGATGAGCATGATGGGAGAACTTACATTCTTTCTCAGACTCCAAATTAAACAAATAAAGAAAAGAATCTCCATCACCCAAAGCAAGTACATAAGAGAATTACTCAAGAGATTTGAAATGGAGAACTCCAAACCGATTGGCACACCCATGAGCCCAACATGTAAGCTTGACAAGGACGAAGAAGGTAAAAGTGTAGACTTAAAATTTTATAGCGGCATGATTGGTTCTCTACTATATTTAACTGCAAGTAGACCTGATATCATGTTTAGTGTTTGCCTGTGTGCTCGCTTTCAATCAAATCTAAAAGAATCACACTTGAATGCAGTTAAAAGAATCCTTAGATACTTAAATGGTATACAAACTCTAGGATTATGGTATTCTAAGGACTCACTAATTGATTTAATAGGATATTCAGATGTCGATTTTGCTGGATGTAAATTAGATAGAAAAAGTACTAGTGGAACTTGCCAATTTTTTGAAGTTAATTTAATCTCTTGGTTTAGTAAGAAACAAAATTTGGTAGCTCTGTCTACAACCGAGGCTGAATACATTGCAGCCAGAAGTTATTGTGCTCAAATCTTGTGGATTAAGCAACAACTCGAAGACTTTGGTATCAAACTTAATGAAACTCTCATAAGATGTGATAACACTAGTACTATAAATCTCACTAAAAATCCAATTCAACATTCTAGATTAAAACATATTGAAATCAGACATCATTTCATAAGAGAACATGTCCAAAATAAAGACATAATTCTTGACTATGTTTGTACTAAAAAATAATTAGCTGACATCTTTACCAAGGCCTTAAGTAAAGATAGATTTTGTGAAATTAAGAGAGAACTAGGAATTCTTGATCCATCTGCTTAGGTATCTCTCTGATTCCAAGGTATCAATACCAAAAATTCTTTTAGCTTAATTCTCATCTTTTGAGCTTAAACATCCAAAATAATCATTCTCATAATCAATTTTTGGATATACATTCTTCTCCTAATATTTTAAATTTTTTTGAAATTATTTCATTATTTTTCTGAATTTTTCTGTGCCATGAGTTGACCCCTAGGGTCGACCCTAGGGTAAACTTGTAATTTTGACCAAATCTTTCGGGCACTTCCTTTTGTTGGAAAACCTCCCTTGAGCTGACCCAACTTTTCGTCTTCCTCCTTCCACCAAACCAAAAGACTCCTTCTCTTCTTCCTCAAACCCAAGTTCTTCCCCAAAAACTCTTCTCCCACCGTCTCTCACCCTCTAAATCACCCTCTTGGAACCCAGCTCCTCCCTTTTCTCCTTTTACATTTGGAGCGAGTCAAGCTTGCCCTAGACTCTACCTGTCTTCTTCAAATCGGCACTCCTCTTCTCCAAAATCCTTACCCTTCCCCTAAAAACCCATTATCTCTCCCCACATTCGCTCTCCTAAGTTCCTTGCTAGCTTTGTTTGTGGAAATGGCTCTGAAGATGAAGCTTCCACAGAGGAGGAAATCAGTTCGTGGGTTGGAAGAAAATGTGCACCAGAAGAGACAAGCAACTGAGACCACATCAGCTTCAGACCCTGCTCCTGCATCTGCTCCAGCTACATCTTGGTCTCCAATTAGCCCCAGTAAGATATCTCTCTCCAATAGGAAGGTAGAGCCCGGCAAAAATATTGATTTTAGATTTTTTGAAAAGGAAGGGTTCTCTATCGGATCAAAAATCAAGGATCAAGGTTGGAAATTCTACTGCTCACTTAAAGAAAATATCTATGTGGATCTTGTTAGAGAATTTTATTTGAACTTGAGCTACAGCAATGAAACAGTAAATTCTACAGTAAAGGGTGTAGAAATTAACCTAGATCCTATGCTTTTGGGGGAAATTTTTCATTTACCCTGTGAGGGATACACAAACATGGAACTCCCAGTTAAGGAGGAGGGAATAAATGTAATTCTAAGAAGAACCTTCACGAGAAGCCTAAACAAATTAGAGGCCAAGATCCTTTCCATTGAGATGAGGCTACTACACCAAATGATAACTAAGTTATTCTTCCCTAGAAGTGGTAGACATGATCTCCTCTCTGGCTGGGATATCTGTATTATGTATCATGTTATTACTCAAACCCCCCTGAACCTCCCGGCATTGATGATTGAAGCTATGAGAGAGACCTTGAATAGGCCTAAGGCACATTTGCCTTTCGGTATGGCTCTCACTTTAGTATTTAGGAGGTTTGGAGTTAGCTTTGAGAGGGAGGCAGTAGCTAGGCTTTCTCACTTTGACACTATCAACCGCCATACTCTGCACCGCATGGGATTTTCCAAGACTGATGGTGGTTGGATAAAAAATATGGAAGAGAGAGCTGAGGACAGAGTAGAGGAGGAAGGACCATCATCACCTCTCCATGATCACAGGACTGTATCTCCAGACATTCAGTTTGTTTCTGACCATGAGGCTGGGCTGTCAGAGTCTATGAGGAGGCACACTTCAGTTCAGCAGCCGGACAGCAGAGCACATCCCTTAGAGATCAGATTGGCTGATGACTAGATAGAGATGATATCTCAGTGTGTAGCTTCCATACTATCTCATCAGATGGGTACTTCAGTTTTTGTTCAGAGATCGACATCTCACGATATATCTGATCAGACACCGATCCCCCACATCTCCACGATGTTTCAGATGATTTCTGATCAGTCAGTATGCATCGAGCAGCTTGAGGATTGTGTAGTAAGACTGACTGGTAGAGTATTCGACTTGCAGAGGCAAGTATTGGCTTTAGCCCATCCACAGCCACATGAGGACATCACTGAGGTCTCAGACCTATCTGCGGAGGTAGCCAGACTGCGAGGAGTCTTGGAGAGTGGCTTTGATTTTCTGAGGAGAGAGATTAGGGGCTCTAGTGAGCATGCTTTCACTCAGTTCACTGCACTGCTACAATCTGTTTCGAGAGCTTTAAACCTTCTGGACACCATCAGACTATCACTTGTAGCACAGTCCTTTGCTTCTCAGCCTTCAGGATCCTCTCACCCTTCCACTCGTGCTGGCACCTCTACCCGTGGCAGGGGCAGACGTGGTCTAGGTCGAGTGATCCTTCATCTCCTCACCCCATCTTTGATTCATCAGACTCCGATCCATCCAGTCATGATATCTACTAGATTGAGTGTAGTCAGTCTTTTCTTTAGTTTTTGTCTAGGATCTATCTTGTAGGGCACGTAATGCAATGTTGACTGTTTGACTCTTGGATAGTTTTTATCCATGCCTTTTGTACTCTAAGTCAACATTTATGTATTGAAACATCTCTGTACTCACTCATCTTTTGAATATATATATACACTTTGACTTTCAATGAATATCTCTGAATGTGATCAACTTGAATTACTTTTAAATTATGAAATGCTTGAATAGCAATATCTTTTAAATGAACAAATTGATATATCTTTTATGATTGCTATATTGAGGGGGAGTAAAACAATAAGCAATAAAGAAACAAGCAATACAGAAGGAAGCTAAAGAAGTAAAATTGATCCCATCAAAAGGAAGGAATAGAAAATATATTAAAAAAGGGAGAGTAGAGAATCTCAATTGATGCTGTCAAAAAGAGGGAGTAGAGAATCAAGACTGAAATTGAGCAAAGCAATAAGAGCAATAAAGATTGAACATTAAGTAAAGAGCAATAACAAAGCAATAAGAGCAATACAGATTGAACATTAAGATTGAGATTGAGAAAAATTCCAAAAATCGAAATCGAGATTGAGCAATAAAGATTGAACTATAAGCAAATTTCAAATTTATAAGCAAATTTCAAATTCATAACAAATTTTAAATCTGTCTTTAAACTGCTTATGATGTATTTCATTCTAATACTTGACTATGATATTTAAGTGATGCATCTTTATAAATTTAAAATTTATGTTCAATGCTTTATGCATATGTGTTTGCTCAAGTATTTTATCATCATCAAAAAGGGGGAGATTGTTGCTCCTTGAATTGATTTTGATGATTACAAAGCATTTGAGGGGATTACTAATAATTTTGGCTTGGAAAAAAACTAATTGCATTTCAGGGGCAAAATCATAATTTTATCAATACCTGATTCAGAAGCCTCAAGAGCAAGAACAAAAGACGTGCAGTCTACTGGAGAAAATTTCAACATTTTTGGAAGTATATTTTGCAAGAAAATCATATTTTTATTTTTGAGTCGATCCCATAAGTCGACTCATGGCTTAAAGAGCTGAACGACATGCTGAAATTTTGGCTGGCACTCTCTGTGAGTCAACCCTATGAGTCGACCCATTGGCATGAGTCGACCCTATGAGTCGATCTCTACTGCTTTGCAGGTCAAAATTACAGAATGGTCATTTTCTGTTCTGTTCCACAGAGGTCGATCCTATGAGTCGACCCATGAGCATGAGTCGACCCTATGAGTCGACCCCTGTGAAGGAAAAATTCTGCAACGGCTAGTTTTTAACCCGTTTCAATTACATTTAATGCTCATTTAATGTGCTCTAACGGCTCTATTTCAGTCCAGATTACTCTCCATCATTATTTGAAGATATATAAAGGGACTTAAAGGAGGGAATCAACATATAGAAAAAGAGAGATTTTTGAAAGAGGTTCTTCAAGCATTCTTTTCAACCCTAAGCAAGAGCTCACTTAAAGCATTCAAGAAGCTTTTAATTCAAGTCCACCAACTCCTCAAGTGCTCATTCAAGTCTCCAACCACCTTGAGAAAATCAGAAAGAGCTTTTTTCTATTTGAGTAAAGTATATTTAAAGCTTCATTCGCTCATTAAAGGGGCTTCTTCTGTATTTTTTGTGCAATTAATTGTAATACTCTCTTTGAGTTATTGTTTTTGTTTTGGAGGTTTCAAAATATGGGAAGGTTGATCCGAACCTTGAATCAGATTGTATTGGGTTGGCTTGTATCCGAAAAATAAGTGGACTAGCTTGGGATAGCTAGAGTCGGAGTTTTCGACGAGTGTATTCAAATTGAATACAGTTTAGTGGATTGAAATTCTCAAGTAGGAGCTTGGAGAGTGGATGTAGGTGCAAGGTTGGCACCGAACCACTATAAAATTTTCTTGTGTGTTGTGCTTAATTGCTCTCCTTTTAGAACTTCTTCATTCTCTTGCATTCTTGCATTCAACCATTAGCCTTGAATCAACTACACTCTCCTTACTTATCTTGCTATTGTTAAATAATCTTCATAAGGTGTAAGTTAAGTTTAAAATTTTTAGAAACCCAATTCACCCCCCCCTCTTGGGTTGCATAGCTGGGCAACAATAGCCGCTACTATAGCTAAAGCTACTAGCAAATTAGCACATTCAAAATGCATGGAACGAATGGATTAAAAATAAAAAATTGAAGACATATATATAGTTAGATCAATGTAAATATCTCTAGTTGTGGTAAAGAACCAATATTTTTCTGATAAAGTTAGCTAGGCATTTTCTCAAAAACTTTTTGTCCATCTAGATATATAGAGAGATTGAGAGAGAGACAGAGAGAGAGGGAGGGAGAGACTTATCAGTGATTCGGGCTGATGTAAAGAAGATGGAAGTCAGGAGATGGGATGGAGTCGAGGAGGTCGTGGGGGATGAAAATTTGGGCAGGTCCTTCCTCGTCGAGAATAAGAGAGGTGGAGGCTTGATGGGGGTGGAGCGGCTAAAGAACTATTACGGATGTGGGAGACGGTCTTTTGATCGCCAGAGCAAGGAGAGAGCGGCCGTGAGATCCATCGGAGGCTTGGGTTTCTCACTTTTTTTTGGTTTGAGGGAGTCCATTGGGTCTTTTAGGGGATGGGTCACGGGAGCAACCAATTTTTTTGATAAAATAATTTAATAGGAGGAACATTTTAGAAAAATAATTTATTAAATTATGGAATGGGCTTTGAATCCATAGGAGAGACTTCAGAATGGGTTTTAGAGGGAGTGGATCATTCTCATTCCATCCTAAAATTAGAATCGAAATGGGACTCCCCCCAACCAAGCGGCTGGAATGGGAGTTACCCATTTTGATTTCTATTCCAGACCTTCATTTCTCCCAACCAAGCATGTCCTAAATATTCTTGAGTAAGTTAAAGAGAGAGAAATTAAATGTAATTAATTGAGTGAGTTTTCAAGAGAGCATCCTTAGCAGTCATTAAAAAGTCTCTCATTCATTGAAGAATAGAAGTCAAAGCTTCAAGAGAATTGATCATCTACTTTATTGTGCTCTGATGAGTTTATTGTTTCTTGATCTTTGGCTCATTTGGTATTATTTATAGTATTTTTTATTTTTTTATAATTTTTTTAAAATAAAAATTTATGGGATAGGCTTATCCAGGCCTATAATTGGATATTGTATTGATTAAGTCTAGGGATAACTTAAGTGAAAAAATTTTGGTTGATTTTTTATATAAAAGTAACTGGATTAATTGTGAACCCATTAAAATAATCGGTTAGATATGAGCTCGATTAAATAACCATACTATAATTAAGAAGATTATAGTAGAATTTTTAAATAGAAAGACTTAAAGAGTGGATATAGGTACTGAATTTGATACTGAACTACTATAGATTATTATGTTTACGTTGCTTATGCTTGTTCTTATCTTATGTATTGTTTTATCGTTTATTTTGCTATGCATATTTATTTCACTCTCACATTACACAATTAAGTTTAGATTAGTTTCATTTAAGAATTATTTAAGTTGGTACAAGTTTTTTTAAAAACCTGATTTATCCCTCTCTTAGGTTGTCTATCTGGGAAACAATGTTCATGGGTGGGAGAAGCTAAGAAACAAGTAAAAGAAGGGCCTTGAAGGCCCAAGCTTCCCCTATATATAGTCAATTTTTGAAGTGGTTTTAATGCTTTCCAAAGTGTAGTTTGTCTAATTTAATTTCAAGATCAAGTTAGTGGTATCCTTAGTCTGTTGATTAGGTTGAGTGGTAATGTACTTAGAACTTTATCATTTCATGCTATCTAGATTATCCAAAAAACAAAGCAAAGGGTGCTTTAGGCCTTATTCAAACTAAGATATATAGAGTTTATTTTAATTTATTCTCAAGATGATTAGTAAATGCCTTGAGCTATTGGTCAGATTAAGTTCTCATGATTACACTTAGGACTTGTTTGGTTCATGGAAAGAATTTTTCTTTTCAAGAAGTAACTTTCTAAAAAGTTACTTCATATATGAGAATAGAAAGCTGGTATATTTGGTTGAGCATGAAAAAATGACTTATTATAGAGTGACTTATATTTGATCGAGTATCTATTTTTCTAAGAAAAACTACATAAAATACCTATTATATCCTTAATAGATATAAGGTCATATCTTTTTGCTCCTAAATTTTATATAAGTAATACTATTATATTTAAATTAATATATATAATACTAATATATTATAATATAATATTAGATCATAATAATTTATTATATTAATATGAACTAATATATATTAATATTTTAATATAATAAATTTATTAATATATAAATAAAATATTAAAAATAATATTATGTTAATATAAATACTATATTAGTATTAATATAATATAATATTAATATTTATAAGGATAATATTTAAATGATATTTTTGAGAATTTATTTGTTCCACAATTATCCTAATCATCCATTGATATTTTGCAAAATATTAGTTATGGATCTTAAAAGGATATTTTTTAAAAAAAAGCACCATTAATTTTTATCCTATAGAAAGTTTCAAAATCTATCTTCCCCATAGATTTATACTTTTAATGAAATATAGAAAGTATCTTTTCATGAATTTTTTTTTTTTATTTTCTCTTCTCTTAAAACTCCAAGCAAATAAGAGGCCCTCTGTTCATTTCCCATAATTGCCTCTTCTCTCCTCCACTATTCATGAACCAAACGAGTCCTTAAAGTAGGTATAATTTATATCAAGGGGTCCCACAGCATAAGTTTGGATTTGATTTAATTTAGTCTAAATGCCCTCCCTCGCTTATCCTCTCCAGTATTAGTGAAATTGAATAAGTTAAGCCTCCTTTAATATTAATATAAATATATATTGCTACTATTATAATATTATATGATATCACATATATTATAATATAATTGTATAACTATTATACAATATAATATTACATAATATCATAATATTATATTATAGTTTTATAAGATATTATATAATGTAACATCATGGTATATTGTATAATGTAATATCATAGTATATTGTTATGTTATATTATATATCATTATATTATAGAATAATAGGGATTGGAAGGGCAAACTTGTCCAATTTTAAAAAAAAGTTATCATTTCTTTCACTTATCTCCAAGTAACATCCCAATAATATAAATAAATTATAGAAATACCTTTCAATTTTAGCCTAATTTTATTTATACCCTCTCGACTTTAAAAAATGTCAAAGTAGCCCTTTAAGTTTTTGAGATATTTCAAAGTCATCCTACCATTTATCTCTGTTAATAGAATGATATCATGTGACCATCACATAATATTATTATTTTATAAAATGATCAAATTATCCTTATTCATATCTTCTTCCTCCTTCTTCCTCTCCAATTGCTCCCTTCTCCATCTCTGGTGCCAATGTCCCTCCTCCTCCTTCCCCATCATTCTCTTCCTCCTCACTCCCTTCTTCTCCTCATCATCCTTCTTCAAATTTGCTGATGAGCCTTCTCCCTTCACGACGACTCTCTTTACTTTTGTCGATTTCTTGTTGGCGACCCCTCTCCCCTTCTCTTTCTTGCCACTAATTTCTCTTCCTCCTCCACGCCCACCGATAGGCCCTTCCCCCCATGGTGGCTTTCTCCACCTCGCTCAGCTCGCTAATGACCCCTCATTTTCTCTCCTCTCCCACTTCTTCTCCTCCTCTTGCAAGTCTGCTCGTGAGCCATCCCTCTCCATGGCGGCTCCCTCTACCTCCGTTTCTTCCTCACTAGTGACCTCTCTTTTCCATCTTTGTCTTCCTCCTTATCCACTTCTCTACTTCATTCTCCTTCTCCTCCAAGACTGCCGATGACCTCTCCTTCATCCTCCTCTCCTTTCTCTTCACGCACTTTTCCTCCTCTTCTTCCAAGCCCGTCTATAGCCCCTACTCTTTCATGGTGGCTCCCTCCACCTCCGCACTTTCTTACCAGTGACCCAGCTTTCTTCCTCCTCCTCTTCCTCCTCACATACTTCTTCTTGTCGTCTTCCTCCTCTAAACTCGCCCATAAGTCCTCTTCCTCCATCTTTACCTCTACCTCACCCCTCCTTCTCCCTCCTCTTCCTTCTAACCCCTTCTCTTTCTCCTCTTCCTCCTCCTCCAATCTCAATTACGAGGCATTTGATGCTGTCCTCCCCCTCCACCCCAACTTTCGTGACCCCGCCCTATCCCTCTATGATGGCTTCATCTACCTCCACCCTTTTCTTATTGGTGATCTCTCTTACATGAGCAACGGCATTTTCATCCATTGAAATGAAAAGGTAACACTAGTTATTAGTGAGTGATAGGATCATTTTAGAATATCTCAAAAATTTAAAGGACTAATTTAACACTTTTTAAAGTTGAGGGGGTATAAGTGAAATTGGATTAAACTTGAGGGTGTTTTCCTATAATTTATCCTATTCCTTATTCCTAGTCATCCAAACACAAAAATGGAATACGTGCAATCATTGCTTGTAGTAAAAATATATTTTTTAAAATAAAAAATAGGATTTAAACTTTTAAACTTAATATAAACTAAACCATCTAGTATAACTTTTTTTAGCTCCACAAAACCAAATCTCTATCCAAGCATTACCTCAAAAGTTCATGTTAATTAACTTGAATATCTTAGGGCTACATAGCACTTGAAGAAATTCACATAAAGAGGTGAAATATTTTTGGTAACTAATTAGGTGTATCAAATTATTCCAAACCGACTTTCTTTGAAACATAAAAGATATGTACGAGCTATCAAAAGCAATATAAACTAAACCACCCAGTCTAATTTTTTTTGTCTCCATAAAATCAGTTCTTGATCCAAACATAGCCTTAAAGTTCATATTAACTAGAGTATTTCATGGCTATATAATATTTGAAACTAAATTACCTACTATAACTTTCTTTATCTCCCAAACCAATTCTTGATCCAAAAATAGCTTTAAAGTTGATATTAAATTTAGTATCTTGGGTTTACATAACACTTGAAGAAGTTTAGCTTAAAGAGGTGTAGTGTTTCTAATAACTAATTAGGTGCATTGAATTATTCTAGACTTGCCTTCCTTGAAATATAACATATATATGACAAGCTATTAGAAATAATATAACAATTTATAATTGCAATTCAAAAAAGGTAACAGTGTTGTAATGTTACCTTGATTAAAAATAAGATACTTCCTTCTAACATGCACTTACGCTTGAGCTTTAAAATTTTAGGCTATATTCATGCAATAAACAAGTATATATATAAACTATATTGGCTTAATTATGGGGGCCACCAATTCCCATATATAAGTCTAGTATTTAACGTGTCATTTTCTTTATTTTGTTCAAGAGAAAGAGCATTTGATAAATGACTGTAATCCCATAGACCAAACTTATTTGTAGTATTTTTTTTTTCGTATTCCCTCATGTTACTCTAATATTCTTCTTTCTTTTTTTTCCCCAATTATTTTAAATTGAATTTGAAGGGGTTATAAGTAGGGTTCATAGATAAGTAAAAGAGAGGAGAAGAAGCCATCCACTTAAACAATTTCTAATGGAGTTCCGTTTGTAAGAGAGAAGATAGTGTTAAAAAATGGTTGTGAAGATGCAAGAACCTTGCTCTTCACTGCTTAGGTCTAATAGATTGATTATAATAAAAATTTAGTTCCATTCCCTTAGCTTTGATGGTTACTTTTTAATTCCTTTTTATTTGCATAAAAACAAGAATTGAAGGATGACGAAGCCAAGGCAAAAATTGCTTATTATCTCGATCATCAATATTATAAGAGTATAGATGCCTTTAAGTATTTAGGAATTTTGTTTGGTTGTTAAGGAAAATCTCATTATTTCTTTAATAAAGAAATAATGATCTTGGTACCATGGATCATTATATCATCTAATAAAGTTTCTAGATGGAATAATTAAAAGAGCTTGTGCATGAATCTTATTTATTAGATATTAATTAAATGTTGTATTGGGGATTAAGATATTCTATATCTATTATTTGAGTTAGTTATTATTTTCATGAATATGCTGTGGCAGGGATGTTTAGAAAGTGTATTTACCAATTAAATTGTACGGAATAAGAACCAAACATACCAGTACACTAAGGCTATAATTTAACATGTGCTAAGCTCATGTTATGATCTTATCACTCGCTTAAAACCTATTCTAATATACAATGTGAACTCCTCTTACATGTCCATTCATGAGGCATATATAATTGCATATAATATTCTGCCATCTATTTTTTGCCTATCTTATGTTACTTGTCATTCCCCACTCCAATTGTTTCTGACCTTAAATTATGTAGAGCATGTGGTTTTTAACACCAAGATCTAGATTAAAGGTTTGAGTCTTTCCCTAGAATTTATTTTTTTATTTAAATATTTTTTATTGAAAATTGAAAAAGATGGGAATAAATATTTTCATTAATTCTCTTTATTAGTGATAGTATAAGGATTTGAAACTTGCATGAATATTAATAAATGCACATATGTATTTAGAATGATTTTTTCTATCTCTTTAAAACATTAACTAAAAAGAACTAAGCACATAAGTACACATTTTTCTAAACTTGATGTTGAATATTATGATCATAGATTTAGTATGGCATTTTTATTACATACAATGGATAAGAAATACTAGAAGAAAACATGTTATTAGCAATGGCTATTCACCATCGCTAATAACTCGAATCCCATCGCTAATACTATTAGCGACAGAACTCTTTCGCTTAAAATTTATCGAAAATAAGCTCATCACTAATTACCATTATTAGTGATAGCAACAATCCCGTCGCTAAAAGAGACAATTAGTGACAGTATTAGCGACAATGAAACCATTGATAATATTTTTTTATTTTAATTTTTTAATTAAAAATTATTAGCGATGGTATTTATCATTGCTAATAATTTTTTATTTTTTTTAATTTATAATTAAAATTTTAAAATCTATTTTAATCATAGTAACAAATAATTATATTTTTTAAAATCTGTTATGAATAAAATAATAATTATTTACCATAATCATAAATATAAAATTAATTATATTATATTAAAAATATAAATCATATAATTTTATAAATTTATACTGCTTTACAAGTATCAAAATTATATATATATATATATATATATATATATATATATATATATATATATATATATATATATATATATATATATATAATCATATGAGATCCTCCTCATCGTGCTCCTCATTCTTCTCTGCTCCTGTACATCCTCTCCAGCAGCTGGTGGATGAGAGTCGGATATCCTAGCATCTTATGATGAAAAAAATAAAATATTATTAATAATTTTTGATACGAAAATATATATGTCGATACAAAGACGTATATTTCGATATACTACTTTAATTCTTGAATAGATTATTTTTACATGTTCTATTCAATGATACAGAGCTATAAACACTCCCGACCCATCGATTGGATAATTAGATTAAATTTTTACCTTCTAGATCTCATTTCCAAACTCAAACCTAAACATGTAAAGCTTTTAAATATAAAATTTAAAATAAGTAAAAAAAATTATTAATAGACTTATCTGCTATAATGGCTGTGACAACGAGCCTAATTGATAGCGTAGATATGGGTTCCAGAGAATCTCAATGATTGTATCGCGGACGACGTCTCAGAGGCTCTAAAGTTGCTGGCTCTAAAGCCTCTGCATGACCTCCAAATGTACATGACCCCATGTCTGGGTCTCGAGGCCTGAGAGGAGGACATCGAAGAGTATCGAGCTACTGAAGGATCGAAGCTATGGCTAAATCCTATAATTCGATTCCTACTCACCCCTCTAGTGGCCCTGAGCCATCCCTCAAGGTCAAGGAGGGGCTGAGAGGATGGGTCCTCACCATGCTGCGATACGAAATACTCCATGTAATCCATCTATACAGTTTAAAAATTTATTAGTCCATATATATCAGTATATATAAAAATTTAATAAATAATATTTTAAGTTGTTACCATGATCTGTCGAGATTTAGGATCTAAGTAATCAACAGTTCTCTTAGATTAGTGTGTGCCTCCCATATCTGCAGCTGTCGTAGTGCATGATCTAGCTACTATATCTATAATAAATAAATAATAAAATTAAATTAATTAAAATATATATATGATCTATTCAATATGAAATTAATTTAAAGTATAAAATTTTTATCAATCTATCGGCCACAACATGTGTGCCAATGAAGCTATCGGTGTGCTTGATCGAATCCTGTTGGACGGTCCGATTCTACTGTGCCCTCTGTCGTCTATCAAAGTACTCTTCAGTGCTCCATCGATCACAAAAAGCCTCCTATATGTCCGTCCGCATCCAATGATCTGTATAAAATTTTCAATCCGATAATGACTTGAAACTGGAGTGCTTTATGACGGACTGCCTAAGGCTGTACAGTCCATCTCGGAGCCTATGTGAGCCACCTCCTCGAAGGTCTAACGGCCAAACTCCTCATCCTGAGGAGTCTTGAATCAGTAGTATTCTTGTAAGTAGAAGCAAGCGTGTATTAATAAATAGAGTATAAAACTATCATAAATTTAAAAATTAAACACCTTTGACTTACCAAAAGCATCTCCCAGGTTGCATCATGAGCTCCTGATGGTCAACTAGAGAACTCATTCACCGACTCTGACAACAATTATCGAATGATCCTAGTAACCGCATGAGGCACCCCAGGCTCTCTAAATGTGCTACAAAATTGATTATGAATAATAAATGTTAAACTCTAAAATGATTAAATTTTAAACATATTCAGTAAAAATAAAGTACTTATGAGCGGCTCTGAATATGGACGAGCTGTCTATCCTCTGACTGAGTCAGACATGCTGCGAGCCAAACGGATCCTCTACCACGTTGCTAACTCTAAGAGTCAGACACTACTCTGCATGACTGTGGGGTCACTGGTGACCCCACATCGTCCAAACCTGAGGGTATCAAGACATCATAAAAAATATTATATTAGATAATAAAAAATAAAATAATATAAAAAATTTAAAGTATTAAAGTTTACTATCTGATATGTATGGCGCAGAACCGTGCGATTTGACTGCATGAGAGCTTTCTCTATGGTTGTGATAGCTCCGACCTCTAGAAGACATGATCTATAATCTCTAAAAATAAAAATAAATAGAATCACAGATTAATTATATAAATTATGATATGATAATATAAGATTTAAAATGATACAAGATAAGTATTTAAAATGATTCAAGACAATGCAAGAAATAAAATGAAACCAGATGGTCAGAAGAATGAGAGTGACCAGAGGTGGTGTTCCGGATGTGAGGTATAAGAGCTTGGATGCTTAGGTGGAGGCCGTCACTGAGAGGTGCTTGGACTTACAAGAAAAGTCCAAAAAAGAAGAGGTGGGGCTTCAAAGAAGAGTCTTCAAGCTAAAACAGAAGCTTCACGAGGAGAGGTGGGGTCGACTCCTTCCTTCCTAAGGTCGACTACTCATCTTCCTCATCTTCCTAGGCCTAACCCTTTCATTATTTTCTTTGAAGCATAGAAGCTCCTAACAAGCTTCTCATCCTTTGGTAGCATCTTCTTTATTATTGCTACCATTCTATCATAATAATTGATGGTCATATTAAACTCGATCTTCAAATTCAATAACTCTGACACAACTGATAATACAGTGTATGTTTCATATTTCGATCATAGTGGTTCATTAGCATCTTTCAGCATATGATAGAAATCACCACTGTCAGCTTCTAGATAGTCCTCCATATCTTAGTCAAATTCAGGACCAGCCGCATCCATAACCATGTCTACCATTTTATTTGTGTCTCTGTTCTGCTGACTTCTAATCCTTGCACTTGTCTCTCACATCTTTCCATGCAGATATCAATGCTTATAATTTGACATAAATCCACTCCTATATAAATGGATAATTATTATATCCCTATCAAATATTTCTCTATTGATATATCTATTATAAGGATAACGAGTTCGTCCTTGAACTAAGAGTGTCGTATTCTCAAAAATATAATCATAGAAGTACTTGACACCCTCTTTATATTCAGCAGAAACCACCCCATCGACTATTCGACGGTCCATCCAACTATGGTCCATGGTACACTATCTAAAGATTCAGTATATATGAATACAAGGCAAAATGCTTACCAATTATTTTATCATGTAAAATGGCTTACATAGTAAATACATCCTATCATCAACTAATAGGTATAGAGGGTTCTATCTCATTCAGTCTCATTCAAGAATTGTATTAATTTTATAGATTAATTACCGTAATCAAACGATATGTAATAGAAAATAAAAAAAATTTTGACAGTATTTTTTCTTAGTTATCTCCACACAGCTAAAGATGTGTGAAGAGAACTAAAGAAAAATACTATCCAAAATTTTTCTCGAATCCTCAATGTATCATTTGATTATTGTAATTATCTATAGAATTAATTACAATTCTCAAACTATCCAAACTAGATAGTCAATTGACTAATGTATATAATTCTTCTATCTGTATAAAAATATATAAATATACGAATGCTGTAAAATATGTACATTAATCAAAAGATAGGTTTATAATTCTATGCAATGTAAAATTTTTAAAAACAGACGACTGAGTAGAAAAAAAAAAGAACAAAAAGTAGAGCAAAGCAAGAGTAAAAAGAGACTCAAAAATTATAATATCTGTTCTAATAAAAATTATTAATTAAAAATCAGCCATCTAAAATCTTCATCATAGTTAGGGCTGGAACTAGACTAGATTGGGTTAGGCTCTGCCCCCACTAGAGCCCGATCCAAAAATTCTTTTTGGGCTTCAGGTTGGGCTTAGGTCCAATGATTTTAGGAAAAATCAGGCTTGGGCTCGGCCTTGGCCCAAGCCCAAGCTCAATCCGATTCATTTGGGTAGGCTCGAACCATGAGGTGGTTGCAAAGTAAGAAGGCTGCAAACTAGGAGTAGATTTTTTTAAAAAAAATAAAATAAAAATTTAAAAATAATACTTAAATCAGAGACCAATAAAGTAAACAAGGAAAAGAAGAAGGCTCAGATCTGCCATTGAAAAATAAGGCATTACAAGTTCCTCTACACCTTTAACCATAAGGTGGTTACAAGCGGTTGCCTGCAATATAACAGACCGTCCAAGCTCGTCCTATAAACTGTAGTAATAAGAACAGAAATGCATCATCTCCATCTCTCTCTAGACTCTTTAGGTGTATCTTACACAGGCAGTCATCATAACCTCTTTATGAATAGAGCACTACTGATGTTAGATTGGATGCAGGCCGACAGTATCGAGCCCACTCTCAAGTCGGGCCTGGATCGAGTCAAAGATATACCCGAGCCTGACTTAAAATTCAAATGGACCCTGTAATTAGGTCCAAGCTTGGTCTGAACTATTTTAAGCCTAGCCCAAAGTTCGATTAGAATTCAGATCGACTCGAAGCCCATCGGACCGGTCCGAGTCCAGTTCCAACCCTAATCTTAATTAAATTAATATCTAATTAATTAATTAAATATCTAATTAAAATTAATTAATATATTAAAATAAAAAAACTTTAGCAATGGCTCTATCGCCATCGCTAATACTCACCAAAAGAACATACATGGGTGCAGGGATGTCGATGGTGTAGGAATGGCAGTGCAGAGATAGAGATGGTGATCCGGTGCAGGGACGATGGACCGATAGGGAGAGAGCGGATCCGGCAAGGGGGCAACGGATCCAACAGAGAAACAACATCACCGATGCAAGGAGAGCAGATTCGGCAAGGGGGGCGACGGATCCGACAAGGGGGGCGGCGTATCCGGCAAAGGGGGTGGCAGATTTGGCAAGGGAACAGCATCACCGGTGTGGGGAGAGCGGATCTGGCAAGAGGGGTGGCAAATCCAGCAAGAAAACAGCAGTGCGGGGATGGCGAAGGGCGGGCGGCGACACGTGGATGGGGAGGGCGTGAGCTGGAAAATCGAGAGGGGATGCGGTGCAGGGAATCTAGCAAGTGGATGGCGGTAATAAGGAAGCAACGCAGGGATGTCAGCAGGGATGCTGGTGCGCGTGAGTTGGGGAATCGAGAGAGGGGGAGGGGGGTCAGTCGGTTGTCAGTGGGGGAGATGAAAATCGAGGGCGGGGTGGAGGGGGAGAGTAAGGGGAGAATGAGAGGGTGGGGAGGGGGGCTTGGTTGATCATCGACAGGGGGCCAACCCAAAACTGTGAGGGGGGGGGGGGTAGGGGAAACGAGGGTGCATGGAGATCCTAAAAACAGTTGGGAAGCCAAAAATCGAGGGGCGGGTAGGGGGGTCGATGGTGGAAAAATTTGAAGGTTTTAGCTACGGCTAAAGCCGTCGCTAATAATGCGGTCGCTAATAAGATATTTTCATTACTAATAATCTTATGGTCAAATTAAAAAATAAAATTATTATTTATTAGCGATGCCATTAGCCATCGCTAAAAATCAAAAATTCCGTCACTAATAATTTTTTTTTGTGATGGCTTATCTTTTGGTCACCATTAGTCGTCAGTAAAATGGGTTATTAGCGACGGCAAAATTGCCGTTGCTAATGGCCGTCGCTCAAGCTCATTTTTCTTGTAGTAAAAGAAAATAAAAAAAAATCTTAAGAGTAATAATGATGCCTTCTAAATGTTGATAAAATCTATTGGCAGATGTACTAAACATCGAAGTTCAAATCCAATCCTTATTAGGATTAGGGGTTAGAGTATTTTGGTGGAGGACTACCTCTCATTATATACATCATTGCTTAATTTCAAACCTTTCCCCTCTCCAATCCCCATCCCTCATCTCCCTCATTCTCCCACACACCCCATCCAACAACAAAAAAAAAAAAAAGAAAAGAAAAAGGTGAAACAAGATTATATCTGGCACATGAGAAGATGTGGTGTGATATATCAGTTCTATTGATATTGTATTAAATATTTGCATGATTACCGTCATTAATAGTGATGATCTTTTTTTATCATAGAATTATAAGGGAGCAGTAAACCCTCCTTTCTAAACTACAGTCGATCTTTAATTAGATAATATAACCTGGACAAATGCTACTTCTTGGAGACAAGATTATCCGAACAAGCCTTTCCCCAAGTGCATAGACTCATTAGACCATGGTGGAAGATACGCATGGTCCCGACACTGGGCCTATCAGGGGGCATAATAGTGACTTGGAGGAAGGATATGAGAAGCATTAACTTCATACATATGGATATGATAATAGGTTGGGTTTAACTCGAGCTTGGAAAAGAATTGATCATGCTTTTGCTTTTGATTAATGGGTAAATATGTTCCCAGAGTCTTGTGTATTCCACCTTACAACTCTACATTTGCAAGAGGTGTTGTGGAAGTGGAAGTTTAGAGGATATCATGAAATATCAGTCATACAGAATGATTAAGGAGAATAGGTAGAAGATCCTAACATGATTGGCAGACTTCTACTTGATTACTTTCAACAAAGCTGGGTCAGTCGTCCGGATGTAGAGGACATGGACATTCCCATGATCTCATCAATGGTTCCAAATGATCAAAACACAACCCTAACAAGGCCTATTTCAGTGGATGAGACAGAAGAAGCTACCAAGGGTATGAATCTTGACAAAGCTCTTGAGCTAGATGGCTGCCCGATATTCTTCTTCCAATACTTCTGGTACCGAATCAGGCGTGAAGTAATCCAAGCAATACAATATTTCTTTTGCCATGCTATGATGCTGAACTCTTGGAATAGAATTTTCATATAACTCTTAGTCCAAAGAAGAACAATCCATTGTAGGTCACTGACTATTAGCCAATAAGCCTATGCAACAAAGTTTATCAAATCATGTCTCAATAAGCTGCAACTATTGCTGCCATCGATGATTTCAGTGGAGCAAGTTGCTTTTGTACAAGGCCAGAGTATTGCAGAGAACATTTTGTTAGCTCAGAAAATTATACATTCACTTGAGAGGTCTCCACCAACCAGAGGCCTAGCAATGATGAAGCTAGGTATGGAAAAGGTTTAGAGCCTGTGTTCAGAACCCTAAATTTGCCTTGCTCCTAAATGGGACTCCAACCCAATAGTTCTAGTCTTAGGTAAGGTTGCCCACTATCACATTGCTTATTTGTCTTGCGCTCTGAATTTCTGTCAAGATTTCTCAATTATGCAAGCAAAACAACATTGTGAGAGCACACAAGCCTTTCAGAGGGGGGCTAATGGTAACGCATATCCTTTTTGCTAACAACTGCTTATTGGTGGTCAAAGCAACTGTGAGGGATGTGGATGCCTAAAAGCAATCATTGATATGCCTATTGCTCTATATCTGGTCAAGCAATTAATCTTGCTAAATCCTGGCTAATGATAAGCCTAGCCACTCCTATGCCAACTAAAGCTCAAATTGGGAGACTTATTGCTATGAATGAAAGTAGTGGGGCATGGAAATATTTAGGCATTCCATTATCTAGAAAACCCTTGAATAAGACAGTCTTCTCCTTCATTGAGGAAAAGATGACTTCTTAGATTGCAAATTAGTAATGGAAGGCTTTATCACAAGCTATTCTTAATCTTCTACCTCCTGGACTCGCTTCTGCTCAGTAGGATAAATTCATTTGGAAAATCAATTCTTCTAGCTCTTTTACTATATTGCCTCTCTCTACAATTTCTTAAATTCTAGAGGAATTAAATGGCAACCAGCAAATTTGGTTTGGACCTCTAAGGCTCCTCTTGAAATCAAATGCTTCTTCTGGCTGGCTGTGTCCTACAAACTTAATATCAGGGACCATCTTGAGAAAAGGATTAGCAGAGCTTTTGGGGGATGTGTTCTATGTTCACATCCCACTGAATCAATTGATCATCTATTCTGTTCATATCCTTTCATTTCAGAAATTTGGGAGATTCTTGCTTGCATACTTAACTTGCCTTCTCAGCCTCTCAAATTGTTGGATCTGGTCTCTCGCTGGGGATCAGCAATCGGCAGCCCCTTTCTCTTTGTTGCTTTATTTTAGTGCTGTTGGTGTGAAACGAACTCTAGGATATTTCTAAATAAGTGTTCCTCCACCTCCTCTATTGCATTTAAAGCTCTCAATCTATGTAAGGATTGGCCGATCTTTTATTCTCAAAAGGAGATGTCAGGTTTCTCTAAACTATGACATAACATCAAGGGAATTTGGGAGTTGTTGTAACCTGTTCCTTGATTCTTTTGATGTTGAACCTATCGTAAAGGATGGTTTCTGGATATGATGAAGCCGAGATTGGTAATCTTTGGATTCTGATTCTTCTCCACTCTGGATATGATGGCTCACTTTTTCTTTTCTGATCTGGAGTGCTGTTGAGTGATATTCCAGCTTTCCTCTTATCCAACTTTTGATGCTGCTTGTGCTCACTCATATTTTGGGATGATGATGTGAAACTTCATGACATTGTATGTTGTTGTAGCTTGTGTGCTCTCCTATCTGCTATCTCTTCTATATCATGTTTAGCTTTGTTTTGTTGTTGGGACGATGATGAAGAAGACTTACATCACTCTGAAGTTTTTGCTTGAAGCTCCCATATGCTGTTGGTGGTTGAGAATATCCCTTTCTGCTGCTGTTCCTTTTTGAAATTCTCTTCTGAGTCCTGAAGTTTAGTTTCCATTTTATTTTTTTCCCTCTTTCTTTGGCAAGTTCCTACCTTTTATTGGATGTGCTTGTCAAAGCTCTTGTGAATCTATATATCCACCTTTTTGTAAATTTTACTCTTTGCTAATAAATCTGGTGACTAATGATGATATGCCATTAGTCTCCATCTTCCTCCAAGAAAAACAGGCAGGCGGAGCAATTTTGCTCAGATCTGTGCTACCATCTATTCATCTTTGTTGTTTATGTTGTATTTATCTGCAGGCATTCTGAACAAATTGGAAAAGAAATATCGAGCCTTTTTATGGGGACATCCTACAGATCAAAAAGGACTTTCTCTAATAGCATGAGAAAATATATGCAGGCCAATGAACCAAGGGGGGTTAGGAATTACCTCCTTTCATACAAGTAGGAAAGCATTCTTATGCAAACTAGCTGCCCAAATCATAATCAATCCCACCTCGTTCTGGGCCAAGGTTGTATCCACCAAGTATCACTTCAATAGAACTTGGTTTTTTTATACAAAGTCACGGCAATGCTCTACTACATGGAGGAAAATAAGCGACTGTGGCCCCATAACACAGCATCAGTTCCTTGGGTTGATTGGTAATGGACAATTTGTTAATGTTTTTCAATACCCCCGGATATTAATGGTGCCTATTGCAGTCCGGCCTACTTATATTAACATGGATTCTCAAATTGCTGATTTATAAGCCAGTGACTTGATATGTTCTTCTTGGGACCGGAATTTGAACTTAATCTCTAATTTGATGTCAACTAAGATGATGAACCAGATAAGTATGATGCCCATTGCATATGCTGATTGGTCTGATCAATTAACTTGTGGGCAAAACCACATCAATCATATCCCCCTCAAAAACTTTTTATCCTCTTATCAGTTAGCCACAATTGCCTGTGAGTCATATGATGAACTGGGTATGGGAAATGAAGGTACCATTGTGGGTCAAATACTTTTGGTGGAAAGTGATGTGGAATGGACTACTCTGTAAAGCCTTATTAGCAAACAGGGGTATTAGATCTGCATCTCTTTCACCCTGTGACTTATGTTTAGACATCATGGAGGATACTCACCATGTGTTGATTGAGAGCCCATTTCCTTGATCTTGCTGGCAGCAATTTGAAAAAGTTTCAACAATAGACTTAATGCCTAATTCCTTACTGGCTATGGTGGATATTATGTCTGCCACTAGGGTAGAGAAAGAGTATCAGCCTTTATTGGCAACAATTGCTTGGTTGATTTGGATTGGCCGCAATGAAGGGATCTTTTAGAACTCAACGTAGTCACCTGCCCAGTTATGAGAAGAGCCTTAGCTTATCTTATCCAAGGTGATACAGTAGATTATAATTCTTCCTTTAAGCTTCTATCCAAGCATTGGGGTGGCTGCAATTTGTTCAGTGTGGGCAGTACATCAAACCTCTATGTCACTTGGCTACCTCCCCACTTTTGGAAGTCTTAAAATAAATTTTGATGCGACTATGATTGAGGACAAGGTGCACAATTGCAGGTTTTGTAGCTGCCTTGATGGGGATGTGCACTACCATATTAGATCTGGAAGCAAAAGATGTTTGGTTGGAGGGTGACTATATCTGTCATACCTTGCATTGCTAATAATTCTTTGGATAGGTGCATGGAACTATTGTAGTTGAAGGGCATTCTCAAGGGGAAAGCATGATGCCACAACTTCAAACTACTCCATACCTATTGTGAAGCAAAAAAAGCTACTAATTTATAGCGAAATATGTCCTGCAGGGGGGTTGTTCTTGGACTGCCAAAGACACTATTCATTGTGATCTACTCTCTATTTTGTAGGACGACTACTTTGGTACCGTCTATAGAAGAAGATAACGGTTATTGTAGGGTTGGAGACCTTGCTCAGCCCAAGTTAGCAGTTGTCTAAAGCAACAATCAGTGTGAGCTAATTGGGTGCTTCTCAAATACACATATTTTCAGTTTTGTAATATAAGAATGTCTTGGTTTATCCTCTTTAGGGCTTCAGTTATATCATGCCTATTTATTTCTAATTCGATTTTGTAGCTGTTACTTTTTGTGAAGGTACTATTAACTATTGTAGTGTAGAAGAGAGGATATTATTAGTTTTAAATTAGTTGTGAGTCAAAAAAAAACTCTAGCTTATATAGGAAGGGACCATCCTTTCCACGTGAAATGTTTTTTGAATGATAAAACTGTGAGGCCGTGGGCTAGAGTGGATAATACCTTATATACAGAGCCATGAGCTCTTAACTGCAATAGTAGTGTGTTAGGTAGAGGACCACCCATCCGACTGTAGGACTCTTTCTATCCGTATACCAGTCTATGATAAAAATAAGGAGGAAGGCACTTTCATCCGTACACAGACTCTTTCTTGACTGTGAACTATATTATGGTGTAGAAGGAAGGACATCATTAGTCCTATATTGATTATGAGTCAAGGAAGACTTTGATTTATATAGGAAGAGCCATCCTTCTCATATGAGGCACTTTTTAGAGGACAAAATCATGAGGCCTATTGGTCAGAGCAGACAATACCTTATGTGCTGAACCATGAGCTCTCCACTATATGAGTATTCAGAAGGATTACCAGACTCCATGTAGATTATTTGGGTTACTATGAAGATTCGATATTGATCACTTTGGCCACAATGAATAGGGCTGGTAGGGGTTAGGAGCTAGATCCAAAACGTTAGGAAGTCGAATCACATATTAAATTTTGCGAGGTCATTATTTGGTCATATGATACCCAATTGAGATGATCCTTTTTTGAAATTAGGTATCTTTTCGAGATCAATAACTTGAGGCCAACTATATAGGAGGCTAAATAGGGCCAAAATTCTATTATTTAAGTTTCAAAATGAGCTGATCAAATCAAAAAAAATTTTTCAAAAAAGAGTTTGACCATAGGTTATCTTCTAATTCCTGAAGAATTAGTCGGAGTGATAGTAGGTAAAAAAAAAAATAATATAAAAGTTAAGATCTATTTTTTATAAAATTTTAATATTTTTTTATGAGTTTTTATAAAATTCTTAGTCCTATTTGAACTAGGAAGAGGAATTCAACTTAAATTATTCAAGGATGGATGTCTTTCTAAAAGATAAAAATAGAAATTTAATCCAAATTATGCAAGGGTAAACCATATTATTGTAAATAGGGTTATGTACTTTAATTTTTGTGGTGGAGAATTAATAAAAAAAAAAGGAACTTAAGTCTGTTTTCACAATTTTTTCATCGTCTAACTTTTTTTTTAAAGAGATTCAAATTGAGTGGATAGATGAAAATCTTCTTTCTTCTTGATTGGATCATCTCTTGGATCAAAAATTTTGACAGTGAGTCTGACTCAAGTCATTCTGGTCTTTTATTGGCTTGGGTATGGATCGAACATTGGGATCCGACCAAGAAAGCAGGTTGGGTGGGAGTCCCTCGTGACCGGTAATCATAAAGAGAGCGTTGAGAGGAGTGCAATGGCTTACTGCTGACAGTTGGCGGCGAAGGAATAGCTTGCAACGATGGTGGGTGACGGGGACAAGCCGAATATGCAAAAGAATTCATCTTTTGTATGCAAAAAGAGACGCACTACTCATAACAAAATCTGCCGTTCCCGTTCATGGAATATGATTATGCTGCCCAAAAAGAATTGATGATGTAAAGATTAAGTGGTTTTATGTTTCAGGGCAAATGCAAACGTAGATTCCATTAGCACAAGGATCAAGATAAGAACATTTTAGTGTATGTTTCATTGCCCAAGCAACCGCAATACTGTTGAAGTCGTTAAGCAACAAACAAAAGGACTAATGTGACACGTCAAGAATTATTCATATAATTACCACACTTCAAATTTTAGTATGACAAGTGAAACAATAATTTGAGAGCATGATCTAAAGCAGTATAAAGACAATCAGATAAGCTATTTAATCAATCAATAACAAAACAAATAATAATAATAACCTGCCATTTCATTGCATGATCATAACAATCACTCTGCATAGATAACAGCCCACAATAATTAATATCACTTTATATTTTATGAAAAAAAAAAAAAAAACTGATAAACTTTTAGAAAGCTACAATAGTATTCTACTTGAAGCATGACAAATCCTTTGGAACAGGAGTGAATAGCAAACAAGGAACATGCTCCTTTACCCATCCTATGAGGTGATCTCCATAGAAGCCAGATCAGAAAGGGAATAACCCAGCCTTCAAACCAACTAAACCATAAGAAAACACATGAAGGAATAATTCAACATGGATTACCACAACACAAAGGAAATCCTCCCCCCCTCCCCCCTGCCTCACGCACGCTTATATAAACCCCATGCATGCATGACCTCCATCTTCATTCCCTCGAGAGAATTAGAAGTTCTAAGACGGAAACTAAGCAAAGGAGGCTCACATGGAAACAAAGGCTGCCGCTGCTCAACTTGTGTACGAAGATTTTGTCCCCTCACATGAAGTGGTTCGAGGGGAAGGAATGGATACCCTCGTCTTCAAGCTCCCAGGCATGCCTTCTTACTCTTCGACTCAATTAGTTGCCATTGTAGGTCCTTCAGTGTAATTTAGAAAGCTGTAGAACTACAATTACTTTTCTCATATGAGGTTGAATTAATATATAATGCTTTGATGAACTAGTTTACTTAATTTGCACTTGTAGTGATAAGGTTTCTAATAAAAATATATATTTCGAAATTTAAAGTAGAACTCCTCATGGTATTTGAATAAGTCATGCTTATTATATAGTTCAAAATCACCTTTCTACATTAATCATGGGATTATGAATGTGTTGTAATGCATCTTCCTTGTGTACTTGTAGAATTTAAGAAAGAGCAAATCAGGGTTCAATTTGAGAACTTTGAGAATCTGAGAATTAGTGGGGAGCGTCCTCTTGGAGACAACCGGTGGAGTCGATTTCGCAAGGACTTCCAACTGGAGGGCTGCAATGAGATCCGTTATAAGTTTGAGAATGGGCGTCTCGAAGTGAGCGCATTCCCAAAGTTTCTTCTAAAAGAAGTGAAGAAAGGCAAGGAGAAGATCTTGGTTAATATAATTACGGCTGTTGTGATCTTGGTTATGATGGCATTGTACATGACCTCCAAAATCTAAGCTTTGCATGTTTCCATCGGGACATTGGAGGCGTTTGTGATTTATCAGATGTATATGATATCTAAAAAGAAAATAAGGTGAAGAATTGTTAGCATTCTTTCTATTTGAAATCGTGTTGTGCATTCTGGAGAAATTTTGCGCACAGGAGGAGATAATCCTAAAAGCTTAGGTCAAGAGATGGCATTGCAGATATTACATAACATAGATATTCCCTTGAGATAAGATGATATGGTTGTGCCCAATCACCTATAAATTGATAAGTATGATATTAGTCAGGATAAGATGATAAGTGATGTGGATGTAATCCTCTGACCTTGGCATATACTGAGGTTGTTATGATCGTCGGACTCTTACTTGGTGTCCTCGGCCATGGATGAGGTAGAAATGACACCCAAATATGGCAAGGCCGCAATGTTGGCAAGCAATTATACCCGTCGAATTATCACAAGATAGATATTATACTTAGAATCGCTAAGGAGACAACTCATCATAACAGCCAAACAATAGCCTGCCCATCCTGCATCCAAGATGCATGGTGCGGTCACCATTGGTGCAATTCACATGATCTCCTTAATAATGGCCACCACCCATTGTGGGAATAGCCTTCGATCCCCCTCTACATATAGGGGAAAGCAGGGGGATCCCAGGGAAGTCTCAAGACCACTCGAAACCCCCCTCGGTCTCATTTCTCTTTGCTTTCTTCTAGTGTTCACTGATCATCAATTGATTTGAGCTTCTGATGGTCCCATTGAAAACACTTCTGGCCCAGGACTTCCTTTTGTAGGTCCAGTCCTCATCCTTCAAAATCAACTCAACGACCTTGGCCCACTCCGATCATACCGACCTTAATGCCCGCTTGGTTCATCATGGGGTCTCGTAGAGAGCCATCTAATGCTTTGCGCTGCTCTGACGATGCCTTGTTAGAGCTTCCTGCACCTGAACCAGTCGAAGTACTATCTCCATCCTATTGCAGCTCTGATATCACTTGCAGGGGAGGATCCCTCACGAGTGCGAAAATGGATTACTCCACCCAAGATCTCAATGCCGGTGATGGTGTCGACACTGTAATAGAAAAAAATAAGAGATAAAATAAAGGACACAATTAAAAACGTAAATCAGCCCAAGACTTACCTCCACGGGGCACACATGCTTCATTATGAGAGAAAATAACAAGTACAAGAGGAGATCACACACTCTCAACTCTCGTACACAAATCTCTCTCAACAAGAAGCACAACCTTCATAAAAAACTCTCACAAAATCTTTCAAAGAGACACTCTCACAGGCTTGCCGTGTCAGGATCTTCGATATCCCTGGATGCTCCCTGTGATGCTCTCAACCGCTACATCATGTCTTAGCCTTTGCCCTTACACTCACAGCCACTCCCATGGCTAATCCAAGACACTCTCGGCTGCTGTTGATACCTCCTACAGCTGCTCACTCCAAGCAGCTCCTCCTCTGCTCCATAGCCTCTCAGACCTCTTTTAGAGGCCCAAAATCCAGTCAGGATCAAAAACATAATTTCATCAAGACTCAACAACATTCTTGACCATTGGATCATGCCCGCAGAGCTACTTGAGCCATCCAATCGCACACATCAATCACCCAATCATGCTGCATCCGATCGTCGCCATCGGATCGTGCAAGATCATCATCCGATCGTGCATAACATCGCCTGCTCACCCGCACTTGCTAGTGCACCACAATTTCTGGCTCTTGCACCATGGTAGTCCATGTGCAATGCATGGACTGCGACTTCCTCCAGCAGTCCATCATGGACCGTGTTACACACCATAGGGCCATGAGCATTTTGGGCTGCGCACGTCCACGCACCTGCATGTTGGCCCAGTGCACTGCAGTGGCTCGGGCTGTGCACTGTAGGCCTTGCACACTCGTGGGCCATGCTTGTAGGCCTTACATGCCTATAGGCCGCATCTCTAGGCCTATGCGCCTGCCTGACCTGCGTGGGCTCCTCTGTCTAGGCTCTGCTGCTGTGGGTTTCACTGCTGTAGATCAAATTTGAGATGTCAAATTTCAACAATCTCTACCTCGATTTGACATTCGACCTCTACCTGACTTTGAGAGCTTTTGGATCTTCTCGCCCCCATATCCTGGGGCATACGCCTGACAACTCATGAATGGACAAATATGGGAGTCAAGCCAAGCTACTCGATCCCATCTCCATCCTGCATGATCTGAGACCTATTCGTGGTAGCCTCATGGCGACATCGTATATCATCCTCCCGAATCTCTCATTTCGTATCCGATCCATCTCCACCTGGAGCTCCATCTCGTACTGGGCTTCCACTAATATCTTTCATGGTAGATGGTTTCGATCTCTTTATACAAGAGAGCATCGATCAATCCTTTGCGGTTGATCTCTATCTTTATTGTACCTAACTTCTCCATCTTCTTCAATCCTGATCAACATCACTGTAACCCGAACAACTTGGTGCTCTGGTACCACCTGGCTCTTTGGTACCACCTGGCTTTGATACTAATTATTGCAGCTCTAATACCACTTGCTGGGGAGGATCCTTCACGAGTGCGAAAATAGATCTCTCCACCTAGAATCTCAATATCGGTGACAGTGTTGACATTGCAACAGAAAAAAAGAAGAGATAAAATAAAAGACATAATTAAATATGTGGATCAACCTTAGGCTTATCTCTATGGGGCATACAAACTTCTCTATGAGAGAAAATAACAAATACATGAGGAGATCACATACTGTAAACTCTCATACATAAACTCCTATTAACAAGAAGCACAACTTTCACAAAAAACTCTCACAAAATCCCTCAAGGAGATCCTCTCACAGGCCTACCATGCTAGGATCCTCGATGCTCCTAGATACTTTATATGATGTTCTCAGTCGCTATGTCATGCCTCAGCCTCTGTCCCTACACTCACGGCCACTCCCACAATCATTTCAAGACACTCTTGACTACTGTTGATGTCTCCTGTAGCCGCTCACACCAAGCTGCTCCTCCTTTGCTCTACAGCCTCTCAGACCTCTTTTATAGGCTCCAAATCTAATCTAGATCGAAAACACAATTTCATCAAGACTCAACAACGTTTCTAACCATTGGATCATACCCATAGAGCCACCTAAGCCATCCAATCACACACATTAGTTGCTCGATCATGCCACACAAGATCGCCACCATCGGATCGTGCAAGATCGCCGTCTGCATGTATCGTGGCATTCGATCGTGCGCCATGTCACCTGCTCGCTTACGCTCACCAGTGCCTCATGATTTCTGGCTCCTGCACCATGACGGTCCATGCATAAGGTGTGGACTGCAACTTCCTCCTGCGATCCATCGTGGATCGTGTTACACACCGTAGGGCCGCACATGTCCATGTGCATTCTGGGCCGTGCCCCTGGTTGGGCCACACGCGTCTGTGCGCCCACGTGCTGGCCCAGCGCATTGCAGTGGCTCGGGCCATGTGCTATAGGCCCCCTAGGCCGCACGCTGTGGGTCTTGCACGTCCGTGGGCCATGCCTGCAGGCCTTACGCACCTATGGGCCGTGTCCTTAAGCCTGCGCACCTGTCTGGCCTGCATGGGCTCCTCCGTCTGGGCTCTGCTATTGTGGGTTTCACTGCTATGAGTCGAATTCAAGGTGCCAAATCCCAACACACCTAATAAGTACCGACAGTGACTCATAAGCAGTTTAATCTACTCATCCAATAAGTGCAAGTTTCGGTTGTTGTAGTTCAACAAATGCAGCAAGCAATTGCAACTCAACCGCCACTCGATGCTCTGCAATAGGTCTCAATCAGCCCTAGATCAGCATTCTCTTCCCCACAACCTGGAGTGGGAGCACTCCAATTGGCATAGTGGTGAGCACAATCATCAGAGATGTTCCCAAAGTTTGCAATCAGGCAAGGACTTAACTTTGAGATATTCCTCACCTAGATGCTCGATTCATCACATTGTCCAAGATGTTGAGGCCGAACTCAACCCCAGAATGGCAAACCCAACTTCAATGCTGAACTGCCGTTCTGCAGGAAAATCATGGACTAATCCATCTTCGTTCAAAATGGCCCAGCTGGAGCCTTATAAGGGCACCACCGACCTTATCGACCATTTAGAGAGCTTCAAAGCTCTTATACTTCATGGTGCCACCAATGGCATCCTCTTGCAAGTCTTCCTATTCACCCTCTGAAAAGCAGACCAATACTTGTACTCAAGCCTCCAACTAACCTTGATCTACTCCTTCAAACATATAAGCTGGGTGTTTATGGCACATTTTGTCAATAGTTGAAGACAACATCATGGCTCGTATTTGCTTATCAATATCAAACAAAAAGAAGAAGAATCCCTCGGGGATTATATAAGCCTCTTCAATGCTGCCACTGTGGAAGTCCATGACTTAGATCAATCGGCACAATGTTCACACTTAAGAGTAGACTCTACAAAAGCTCATTTCTCTTCTCTCTAAAGAAAAAAGATATCTCAAGTACTTTGCTAAAATACTGGCACAAGTAAAGAAATATGTGAATGTAGAGGAGGCCATGGCCGTACATGGAGAGTCACTGGACAGCAGGCCCAAAGAAAGGAAGAAGAAGGCATCGACATAAAAGACAAATCAAAGCACGACTGGTGCTTGCCGATCATGAACTCCTCCCCACAATAATCGATCAAGGACACCTCCTCGTGGCTGTCGATCCAGAACTCTACCTTGGATATTTGGAACTTACACCCCCCTCAATGCGCCATGAGCTCAGATCCCCATGAAAATTGAAGGCCAAGGCAATTTACCATGATCGAGGAAGATGCTAAACTTGGCCTACAATAAGAATACTAAGAAGTGCTGCCAGTATCATTGCAATCATGGCCATGATATTGAAGAGTTCATGCAACTCTGTGAAAAAATCGAGATACCCATTGGGCATAGATGACTTAGGGAATATGTGGATGGGCATCAAAAAATGACACTCGAGTTGAGCAGCAATTTGAAGGAAATCCTGAGAACCGACCTATGGAAGGCATCATCAACACTATCCATAGGGGGCAGATCTGGAGCCCAACCCAAAGTCATAGCGGAAGAGAGGAAAAAGATGCTTCAAAAAGGCCGAAGATAGAGGATATGATAAATAACCTTCTTTGATGCTGGCCTCTAAGGAGTCCAGTCTCCACATAATAATGTGGTTGTAGTGTCTTTAGTCATAGCAAATTATGATGTATGCTAATCTTGATAGATAATGAAAATTCAGCCAATATTTTGTCCCAAGATCGGCTGAGAAGACTTGATTCTCTCCTTATGGGTTTCTTTGGGGATGCTGTCCCAATGGAAAGGGTCCTGACTTTGCCAGTAATGACAGATCAGGCACCACAATAATCAACCGTTCAGCTCAGCTTTTTAGTCATGAAGGTCCCATCAGCTTGAAATGCCATATTGGATCGACCAAGGCTAAATTAGAATTAAAACTTTGATTTTCTCTTTTTCAAGAATCTTAAGTGTTTGCTAGTTTTCTTTATTTGTATCCTATTTTTGTTATTTCTTTTGTTATTTAGTCATCTTGGTTTCGATTTGAATAAACTATAGAGGAGGTTGAAATTCTTTAAATTAAAAATGAAGTCAAGAATTTTATTATTACTATGGTTGTGCAACTTTAAGGCAATGTCACTTTACTTCTATTTATTTATTTATGTACTTATATGGTGGGTTGCTATCATTTCGTGTTTATTCTTCTACTGGTCACATGCTTGTATGGTGTCTTGAGTCCCTTAATCATTCTTTCAAATATTTTGTAGGCAAAATAGGTTAATGTCTATGATCAGTGCAATAAAAATGCCGCTAAAGTTTCAATTACACTTAGTTGTAGTAGTTCTCAAGCTATAGAGCCCTCTAATATAGATAGCTTTAAAGCATGCATGAAAAGGAAGTCGGAGATATAGAATCATTATATTGAGTTAGAAAAATAAAAAGACAAGTATAAATACAGTTATTATCAATTTATTTTTTAGCCAATCCTAAAAATCGAACATGTCTACAAGTGTTGCCATTTACAATAGTTGAACATCCAGCTTTTTGGATATTTATTAGGAACTTAGACCTAAATTTCATATTGTTTCAAGGATGATATTGGCATCTGATTGCTTTATGATAAGTACATTAAATATCTCAAAAGAAGCATCAAAATAGATACTCATTGATTTTTATTCCTTAAGAATTAATACTTTTGCTTGTGTTTTGTAGGAAAGATGATCGTCAATGCAAAGAGCCCGATTCGCAAGTTAAAAAGAAAAAAATTAGGAGCAAATCAGACTCAAAATGGATCTCGAATGAAGATCCAAAAGCAGGCATAAATCCAAACAAAAATAGACCTAAAAGAAGCCCAAAACCCACTTAAAAGAGGCCCAAAACCTGTTCGGTCCATCATGGACCAGTCGGTCGATCCACGAGCAGCTCACCGAAATAGGGTGTGGCTCATGGCGCAGTGCATGAATCGACCAATAACAGGTCCATGTGCGGTCCACAAGAACAGGAGGTGCGGTATTTTATCATGGTGCATGGGACAGGTGGCCTTCTTGTGTGTGATTCGATGGCGCTTATTTGATTTGAGGCACGATCCAATGGCCAAGATTTTAGCCGACTTGATTTAGGATTATTTGAGCTTGATTTTGGGCCATTTGATCTCAATCAGATGGCGAGCGTGGGTTAAGGAGTTTGAATATGATTGAGAGCCCAGTACTACTCGATTTCAACCTAAATTTTTACTCTATAAAAAGAGGGCTGTGGAAAACAAAGGAGAGAGCAGGAGGCAGCCACAGAAGTCTTTTTTCTTTATTTTTTTAGGTTTCATTCTAAGTTTTGAAGGGAGAGTGGAGAAGAAGAAGATTACTTCAAGAAGAGGAGGTGCTATGACAGTGTCTCAAATCTTCTAGAAGATGTATTCAGGAACCATGTTTGGCTAACGCGCAGTCTGTAGGAGAGTAAGTTGGCCTTACATTGATTCTTATAGTTATTTTTTATTCTTTACAATTAAATAAATGCTTTCAATCTTTATTTTCTTTTATGCTTGATTCCTAAATAAATTATTTAAAAGTGGGATGGATTATGATCTTAACAGGATATAATCAATGCTCAGTATAGATAGTTAATTTAGGAATTTTATATTTATGTAACCTGTTAGGATCTGTGCAACTTAATCATTGGATAGCCTATACTTATGGGATGGGCCATGATCTTGACAGGATATGATTCGTACTCGACAAGATAGCCTATGTTTGGGGTTAATTTGTAAGATTCCTAATCAATTACGAACTTTGATTGTTTAGAGATTAATAAATATTGAAATCTGTGTTTGTGATCATCTGAAAATCTGAAGACATCTTTTTATCATATACATCTCTTAATTTTATTTTTGATTTAAATTAATTAGTTTTAATTAAAATATTATCAATTTTTAAAAATCAAACTTTTTCTTTTGCTTTGTTAATTGCATCTTAGCCCTCTTATTCCTGTAGATACGATCCTGACTCACCCTATCTATATAGTTTAAGTTGATTGTTATTTTTGACCGCCTACGACAGTGATTAAATTTTGACGTCGTTGTCAGAGATCATTGGCATGATTGTGTTGACTAAGCATAAGCAAAAAAAAATATTTTAATACTTATTTTTATCTTATATTGCTTTATTACTTTTTAACTAGATTATTTTATTTGCATAGTTAAGTAGTTACCATATTTTGTATAAGCAATTTACTGCATATTATTCCTAGTGATTTATTGCTTTTCATAACTTAGAATAATTTACTATCCTAAAATTAGATTTAATTTCTTACTTTATTTGTAGGCTATCTAGCTGCCTTTTAATCTTAGCATAATTTACTTTTTATTTAGTTAGATTCTTTAAATCTCCTCAAATTTAATTAACTTAATTAAAATCTATCTTTTATTTTTCTTACTTTAAATAATCTAACAGAAAAAAATAAAATATACATATCATAATACTTAACTAATATAGAGAAACAAATTAAAATTTGAAAATTTTTCACTTGTGCTTGGACATCCTGCTTTGTTTGCATTACATATTCATAAAATATCTTAAGGATACTTAATCTAATTAAATAAAATAAGTTGAAGATTTGATCACCCTTTCTTAGTCCATTACCACTCTTCATATTGCATTGACCTAAACTTTTAATTTAAAATTAATTAGACGTTAACCCTAGGGACATCTGAGCTCAATAAGATAAGAGAATCGAAAGGTTGGACTGAATTTAACTTTGACTAATCAATTGGTGTCTAGAAAAATGGTTCAAGGACTCAGAAGAAAGATAGTTACTTAATTAGATTCATTGCGAAAGTATAGGGAGCCTCCCATCAATCTTATACTTATCTGATCAATTTAATTGGTTGATTTTAAACTTAGAGTTCCTAAAGGTGATCTTGGAATAGTTAGAAGTTGTCTAGATCTAAATTAACTCTAAGATAGAGAGTCCATTCTTATTTAACTTGATTTTAATTAACATCAAATATTAACTAATTCTTCGCACCTATCTCTTAGATCAAGGATCCTCTATATTCTTATCTTTAAAATTCTCTCTCCTCGTACCTCTTCTCATTCTTCAAAAAAAAAAAGAAGAGGATTGTTCTTATCTAGACCCCTTGATTTCATATTTGAATAATCAGAACAATCTGAAATGGATCTCGATAGTAGATTGGGTGAGCTGTCCCGTAGATTAGATCATCTAATAGGTATTAGACACTCTTTCTCTCCATCTTTTTTTTTTGCATAATAAGTTTGCACAATATGTTCGAGTCCCACTCACTTTGTGAGTGAATGTCCAATCACACACCAATTTTTTAAGTTTATTTATCAAGATTAAACCCAAATGGCCTACAAATTAGAAAATGACACGTACTTTAATACCTACAATTCAGACTGGGGGCTTAATCAAATTTTTTATAGAAACCATAACCAATGGTTACCCCAATAACACAAGGACCTACATTCCTGGATGCACCCTATTGCGATATGTCCTACCCACAAAATCAACCTTCTCCAACTAATTATAACCCAACTTTTGAAAAGAGATTTCAGCAAGCATTAGATAGGCTAGAACTCAGCCATCAGACCCTTTACTCCTCTATGCAATCCTTAAAAGAACTAGAGAAGCTAGCGCAAATACTCAATAGGGAGGAGGAAAAAGAGTTGCCTAGTCAGTCCGAGAGTAGCCCTAAAGGATAATACCTGGCTAGAAGTTTTAATATTCCTGTAATTTTTTCTAAACAATCGATTATGACTTTTGAAAATGAAATGATCATAAAATAATCCTGCACAATCAAAAAGACCAACACCAATAAGTCAACTAAGGCTGAAATATATAGGAAAGAATTAGAATGGTGGAACGAACCAATTCTATCATCACCTACCTACTTATGGTCCCATTTTCAAGTGCCCTAAAGTCAACCATTCCTTTTAATCAAAAGAGAGGACAAATTGATGAAATGATGAAAGTAATTGAGACTTTTCAAGGACCACAAATGAATGACATAATAGAGGAAGCTACAATTCTTCCTCAAGATTTGTTAAGTCCCTATCTGGCTCACTTTGGGGTGGATGATTTTGATAAAGATGTATATATTACAGAAGTAAATGACCTAATAGATACACCCTACCCCAAAACTATCTCATTTTGGATCGAAAAATATGAGCCACCACTTAGCCTCTTAATAACTCTCTTATTAGAATCACCAGTTGCTCTAGAATTAAAGTCATTTCCTGACGCACCCACTGATATTCTACCAATGATCCCTAACCAAGAAGTCCAACTTATAGGTGTTCTAAAAGCACATGAAGAAGCTGTCAGATGGGATATTGCTGAAATAAGGGATAATGATTTCAAAATTTTTATGACTGATTTTTCTGTATTCAGCACTACTTTCGAGGACTACCTCCAAAATTTATCTATAGTACTAAAATGATGTACGGAGATAGAATTAATATTAATTTAAAAAAATTGCCAGGTTATAGATCGAAAAGAGAGTATCCTAAGACATAGCATATCTGAGACTGGGATTGGGGTAGATCAGGCTATAATCGAAGAAATTTTTAAACCATCACTCCAGATCTCAGCTCAGTAAATACCATCCTTTCTTGATTTTAATATTTTTAGACTTTAGTATAGCGTGCTTGCCCAATATACTCTATTGATCTAGGCTAATTGTCATAGAGCATTCCATGGATGTTTTACTATCATGATGACAAGGCCCCCTGATTGACCTAGTCTTTTTGAAATCCTAAGGGACGTACCTAAGTTGGTTATAGGTGGGATTTTCTTGTAGCATCTGATTGAAGATATTAAATTTAGCGCTTATTAGGAGACAACCCAATTTTTTTATCAATCTCTACTTCAGTGATTTTTTGTAAGAATAATGGACCACTTCTTATGAAAGCATCTGATAATACACGAGCACACCTAATCAGGTGGCATCTCTCCTTGCCTTAGTTATGTGTCTTTATTCTATTTTTTTTACTCCATTAAGGACAATAAAAATTAAATTGAATGATAAAGATAATAAAATAATAATATTTTTTTTAAATCTTCAAATAAATAAGTATTTAGTGTTCAAGCACATGATTAGCCTAGATTTGAGTTGAATCAAATAAATTTTAAAATAGTAATTGATGTTCATCTAGAAAATTTTTGAGATATCGAGGGATCAAATATTAAGAAAGCCTAATAAATAGTTAAATCTAGAACAAAAATCATTCTAACATTTCTAACTCTCCCTACTCGTACCAAAGAGTAGTCCAATTTTTATAAGCATAAGTAGAGTATCTATACATTCCTTCATAAAATATAAAAAAAGATAAGTTTTAAATATTGATCTTCCATTGAGTAACCAGACCTTTTTGCCTCAAGAAGCATTGATGTTCACATCAAAAAGTAGGCAATGTGAAGATGCCTCTTCAAAAAAAAAAGAAAAAAAAGGAGAACAAGAGTTACTTTGCGCTTGCTTGTATTGAAATAGATAAATTAGAGATGAAAGTAAGAATTGATCTAGAAAAGACTTGAAAATAATTTTTGTTCTATATTTAACCACCATATTAGTAAGTATTAATACCCCTATGATCTATCTCAATAATGTTCTTCTGAATATCAATGGATTTTTTAGAAAATTGCTTGATATAATTTCTATTTCAGAATATAATGGTATCTAATATTAATTTTTTTTTTTATTCGAAGACGAGCAAAGCTCAAGTTGGGGGTGTAATAAGTACATTAAATATCCAAAAAGAAGCATCAAAATAGATACTAATTAATTTTTATTTCTTAAGAATTGATGTTTTTGCTTATATTTTGTAGGAAAGATGATCGTTAATGCAAAAAGCCCGATGGACATTTTAAAAAAAAAAATTGAGAGAAAATTGGACTCAAAACGGATTTCGAATGAAGACCCAAAGACGGGCACAAATTCAAGGAAAAACAGTCCCAAAAGAAGTCTAAAATGCACTTAAAAGAGGCCCAACATCCATTCGATCCACTGTGGACCAGTCGAGTGGCTCACTAAAATAGGGCATGACTCATGGTGTGGTGCATGAGCTGACCAACACTGGGTCCATGCACGGTCCAAAAGAACATGAGGCACGATCTTTTATCACGATGCATGGGGTGGGCGGCCTTCTTGTGCACGATCCAACAGTGCTCATTCGATCTGAGGTGCGATCCAATGGTCAGGATTTTAGCCAACTTGATTTAGATTATTTGAGCTTGATTTTGGGCCATTTGATCTCGATCAGATGGTGGGCACGGGTTAAGAAGTTTGAACATGATTGAGAGCCCAGTACTACTCGATTTCAACTCAGATTTTTGCTTTATAAAAAGAGGGATGCAAAAAACAAAGGGGAGAGCAGGAGGCAGCCACAAAAGTCCTTTTTCTTTATTTTTCTTAGGTTTTATTCTAGATTTTGAAAGAAGAGTGGAGAAGAAGAAGATTACTTCAAGAAGAGGAGGTACTATGACAGAGTCCCAAATCTTTCAAAAGATATATCCAAAAGTCATGTTTGGCTAAGGTACAGTCTATAAGAGAGTACAGTTATCCTTACATCAATTTTTGTAATTATTTTCTATTTTTTGTAATTAAATAAATACTTTCTATCTTTAATTTTTTTTATGTTTGATTTCTGAATAAATTAGTTAAAGGTAGGATGGATTATGATCTTAACAGGATATGATCTATGCTTAGCATAGATAGTTAATTCAAAAATTTTATATTTATTTAATCTGTTAGGATCTGTGCAACTTAATCATTGGATAGCCTATACTTATGGGACGGGCTATGATCTTGATAGGATATGATTCATACTCGGCAAGATAGCCTATGCTAGGGGTTAGTTTGTAAGATTCTTAATCAATTACGAACTTTGATTGCTTATATTAGAATAAATATTAAAATCTATATTTGTGATCATCTGAAAATCTGAAGATATCTTTTTATCATATATATCCCTCAATTTCATCTTTGATTTAAATTAGTTAGTTTTAATTAAAATATTACCGACTTTTAAGAATCAAACTTTCTCTTTTGCTTTGTTAATTACATCTCAGTCCTCTGATCTCTATGGATATGATCCCGACTCATCCTATCAATATAGTTAAATTTTTTTATTTTTTATTTTAATTTTTGAGCTCCCACGATAGCGATCACTTTAAAGCCTATGAAAAGGTAAAAAGAAGACTTGATGACTTGTTTAAGATAAACTACACAAGGGTGAAACTTGACATCTGACATGTAAACATCAAATCAAATATTTAGATGCATGTGTCTCATTGCACATTACATCTGTAATGATTGGAAAGTCGAAAAGCATACCATCGACTTTAAGATGGTTCCTTCACCACATAGGGCTTAGTCATTAATGATTGTATAGCTAGTTACATTTTATCTTGGAATATTGACAGAAGGTTAAGTTTAATCACCCTTGATAATTTATTAAAAAATATAATTAAGGCTATATAAATTCAAAAATAATTTAGAAGAGATTTACTTTTGGATGGTAGGTTCTCTCATGTGCGCCATTATGCACATATTCTTAATTTTAATGTGAAGTATAGATTAAAGATAGTGGAGGGTTCTATTGATAGGATCAGTAAGGTTGTTATATATGTAAAATCATCTCAAACAAGGTTGGAAATATTTATGAAAATTATCAAATAATTAAAGATGAATGGTAATAAAAGGTTATATATAGATGTACTTACTCATTAGAATTCTATGTATCTTACATTAGATGATGCTATATAATTCAAAAAATATTCATGCAATCTGAGGCTTAAGATCCTAATTTTGAAAATGCATCAACTGAAGAAGATTGGTCTCAAGGCACCATTATTTATAACCTTTTAAAGAATTTTCATCATATAATTGAAATTTTTTCACAAAAAGAAACCCAAATAAAAATTTATATTTTTACAAAATTTAGAGAATACAAATGCTTTTGATTCAAGAATATAGGATTTCATGCAGTTGTGATAATGATGGCCTTAAAGATGCAAGAAGAATGTGACAAGTATTGGAAAGAATGCTCTCACATTTTTGCTGTAGGAGTTGTTCAAGATTCAAGATATAAGATCAAGCTTATTAAGTACTGCTTTTATAAAATATATGGTAATGGTGATCATACTTCATCAGAGATCAAGAAAGTATGTGATGTTCTTCAAAAGCTTTATGATGATTATGCAATTTTATACAGCACATATGGCTCTCATGTTCAAGCAAACTAGATGTTGTCTACATCTTATGGTAAAGGAGATGCGAGTTTTTTTATGTAGTACTATGAAGTATTTATCCAAGAAAAAGAAGTTGCCCAACCATCTAAGTCAAAATTAGACATCTATTTGGAAGAAAATGTACTTTATGTTCTCTAATTTGGATGTCTGCATTAAAATATAAGTCAATATTACAAATAAAAAATGACTTGCAATGTATTTTTTATGAGTAGGTTCATCTTCTAGGGAATCAAAAGTTTAACATTTTAGACTATTGGAGACTCAATGTATCAAAATATCCAATATTATTTAGGATGGTTCATAATATCTTGGCAATTTTTGTCTCTATCATTGCATCTGAGTCTACCTTCAGGACTACTAGTAGGATTTTGGAAGATTTTTGTAGTAACCTATCTCTAGATTTGGTTGAGGCATTAATATGCACACAAGACTGGCTTCAAGACATCTTAACTCATCTTGCATGCTTAATTTCTAGATAATTCATAAACTTTATCGTATATTAAAACTTTGTAATTGTAATTTCTTTATTATTCATACGTAGATGGCCCACCTCCTCATGCAAAATATAAGGTTGAAGATTAAAAAATGACTAATGGTTAGCTTATGTTATTAATACTAATGATTAGCTTATGTTGGTAATAATCTTGCATCTTTATTATTATGTTTATATTGTTAAGAATATTATAATTTTTATGCATAGTTAACTATATATCTAAGTGGAAAAGAGATTTTTTTTGCAACTATTTTCAAGCAAGTCCAATCAGGGTTGTGTTGTGGCTTTGCGAATTTTAAGACTTTGAAGACTTACAATATATAACTGATAATTGTTTCGATCATCTAGATATGTGGACCTTTTTATTATATGCTTATTTATGGACTGATTTATTAGTTACTTTTGTTGAAGGTTATTTTGAATTTTGACCTAGAGCTATTTTCTTTTGTAACTTTACCTTAAAAGTTCTCGATAGGGTAACTAGTTGGCGGAAGGTTATTTTGTCAGGCACTTAAAAGTAAATTAATTACTTGATAGTCGTTTCTGTAGTAAAGAGAAAGGGATATAAATTACACACACACGCACACACACACACATACATACATACATACACACATACATACATATATATATATATATGTGTGTGTGTGTGTACACACACACACACACATACATACATACGTGTATGTATATATATATATATATATATATATATATATATATATATATATATATATATATATATATATGTATGTATGTATGTATGTATGTATGTATGTATGTATGTACGTACGTACATATGTATGTATGTATGTATATATACATATATATGTATATGTATTTATATATATGTATGTATGTATGTGTGTGTGTATATATATATATGTATATATATATATATATGTATGTATGTATGTATATGTATGTATGTATGTATGTGTGTGTGTGTGTGTGTGTGTGTGTGTGTATATTACAAAAATTAGTTGCTAAGGTGAGACTTTCCTGACCATTTTAATGTTTTTATGAACAATTAATTCAGATATGGTTTCTTATTCTACCATTATCATTGCATGTGTTTGCCATGCAGCAAAATGTGTCCTAGCCCGTGTAGAAGGTGCATATATATATTGTTTATAATGTACTAATTGATAATGGTAACTTGGGCAAGAATTTATAGTTAAATGGCGGTCAAAACAAGGGACAAGGTTTCATTTGTGCAAAAACATTCATATTTTCTTTTAGTCCTCTAATTTGAGAGTCCTTATCTGCTACCAATTGCAAAAAAATGCCCATTGAACACATTACTAACATTAAGATTTTCATCTTTAGCAAAAATCAAAAGTCTCATATATTGTTAATTTATGTTTTTTTTTTATTTTCTTTATTTAGATCTCAATCACACCAATCCAGTGCATGCTCCTCTTTTTGTTTCTATATATAAAAGTTAGTGTTTCTTCGCATTTTGATGTGAAGAATGGCAAGCTGTCATGCTAAAAGTACCAACAGTCTATGTGAGAATCAGTCTCATTGGATTCGATTTAGGATAATGTCGGCGAGGCTTGTTAGTTTCGTCATAAAATTTTTAAATATTTTTGGGTCAGAACAGGGGAACCTTGTCCCTTGCACGGTCCCTTATTGTAGAAGAAGAAAAGGCCACGAGACCGGCTATTTGAGCATCATACATGGATGAGGGACGGCCGAAGGCCATTTGGATAGATTATGCCAGTAAGGGCTGGCCTTATTTGTGGGTCCATCGAGTTTATCCTTCCCCATCTCTTCTTCTTAAACACCACCACCACTTGGCTAATCCAACACTAAAATCCCTTCATCTCCCTTCTCTCTCACCTCTGGTACCTGTTAGATTGCTACAATCGAGCCAATGTTGCCCAAAAATATATTTTTCTCCCTAATTCCCTAATTTTCTTTTTCTTTGGGCTTATTTTGTCGGGAATTGACAGCATTGATTGAGCCACTACCACCACCATCGGCATCCAGCCTCACCATCACTGTCCAATCATCAAACCTCATCTTCTTTTTCCTTCCCTCCTATCTCAGTTTCTTTTGGGCGTTTGGAGGCTGTGTTGAGCTTCCCATCAAGTGCTTTTGAGGATAGAATGAGAGAGCGAAAGAGAGAGAGAGAGAAGAAAATAAAAAAAGAGAAGGAAAAAAAAAAGAAAAGAAGAAGAAAAAGCAAGGGGAAGCCAACCTTTTGTGAAATTGCCCCCTTGATCGAATCTCAATTTGATTGGATCCAGATGAATCCGACACATTTAGATTTGCCCCATAATTCAACCTAAATCATGATCTAGATCAAAACTTTGTTTGCTCTAATTTTTCTTGATTGAAAGGCAATAATATTGTTATATTATTGTATTAGAGCTTTCAATTCTAGAAAAGCAACGAATCTAAAAATTGAGTAGCAAGTTGAAGGTTGTAACATTTGGATCAGATTGATCTAAGGCTATAAGTTCTCTTTTATCTTTTAATTTTTAGTTCATATTTATGTATTTAAAATTGAGATTTTATACATAAAAAATATTAAAATATTTAGAAATTATAAACTTTAGAAGTATATATTTTACGCATGAAAAATAATTCAAAATCATGGATCAAGCATGATGTCACCTTAGCATGATTATAAAATTTGAAATGAGATGATTTCTTTATTTTTAATATTGCATGACCTTTGGAAATAAGGTCATACATGTTTATCCTTGCATGAATTTTGAATAAAATTGTTCTCTTATTTTTGAAAATGAGATATGAAAAAAATTGATTTGATATTATTATGAAAATGAATATGATTATCTAATTATAATAAAATTATGAAAAAAATTCTTTAGTTAGACTATGATATGGATTTAGTCAAAAAGAATGATCATTGGCCGTATATCAGAAATTAGTTTCTCTTATGTCTAGCTATTTGAAGCTGATTTCTAGTAGAGTTAGTTCTTTTAAATCTAGCCAGTTGGGGTTGATCATTGGCACACACTGATATATCGTATATTTATTTTTAGGACTAATCTTTTTGTCATATCACGAGACTAATCGTGATCATATGAATCAAGGCTAGTTTCTTTTTGGATCTAACCGGAGGAGTTGATAACCAGTACACATTGATGGATCACATGTTCTTTTTTTAGAGGCTGATCTCTTTTACACTTTGTCACGGAGCTAATCGTGGTCATAGTCACCAAAGATTGAGAAAGAATTTTAAATCCTATTATTATGCATGGCATATTTTAAAAATCAAAATTATGTTGGTTTATGCATCTATTATTGTCCATTGTTATTGTTTGGAAAAGAATTTAATTATACTTGATCCCTCTGAAATATTAGTAACTTATTGAGCTCGTAAAGCTCACTCTTTCTTTTTTTTAGATCTAGAAAAATATGTGGGGGCTGGGACTAAGTAGTGAGAAGCTTAGGATCTTAGAGGATATTTGATATTTGAATAAATACTGATCTTGATTTATATTAATGAACCTTTTGAGTTATTAATAAACTATTTTTATTAGAATTGATAAATTAGAAAGTTTTGTTTTATTACCACAGTCTGAGCATGGATTGTTATGAAATTTTTGAATGTAAAGGCGGACCTTATATGTCTCAAGTGGTTAAACCCTAGAGATATGCGGCTGCCTGTCAAATGCTCGACTCTACCCTCGAACTGAGGTGTAACATATTAAGTAGTATCAGAGCTTAGGTTAAAGATCATGAGAACTTAGGCTAGTGAGGGTGGGGTAGAATTAGGATTTCGATTCAGTATCTGAAAATAATTACTAGTGCTAAAAATCTATTGACTTATTTCATAATATCTTATATTATTTTGTAGATATAAATTGAGTTTCTTAAAACTTTACTTTGGATAAGTATAGAAGTTTTGTATTGTTGAAATTTTGGTTCAATGCACTAAGCCTAGTTTCAGGAAGAATGTTATCATGACTAAATAATTGATATATAGAGGTACATTTTGAGTAATAGAGATAGGTTGTATTATGTTGTGTTAGCATTGGATTTATTTTGAAAATTTAATATGATGTGATAGCAATCTTGAAATTATTGAAAGTTATTTGGAATTAAAAGACTAGTTTTTTTATTGGTAAAGAGAGTAGAAAGATGGTAATCGAATGATTACTCAAGAATATTACGAATAAGGAAGACTTCTATGATAATGACAAGATCTAAGTAATATAGTGTATTTTATTAATAATTATCAAAAATATTTTCTTTTATCTAACATTTTAAGTGGATCTTCTAAAGTTGATTCACCTCTCTAACTATGATGCTCTAGCAATTTACAAGATCAGGATAGATAAGTTAGAAGTTAATTTTCTCAAAAGATAGAGATTGATTTTGAATTATTTAATTAAATTATCAAAGTAATCTAGAATTAGCTTGACTCAAATCAAAATTTAGAAGTTAATATCTTGATCATACAATGGTACAAACATAGTAATTATCTCAAAAAATAATTATGATCCAATATACTTAGACAATAAAATCTTTGCTTGAATTTTATAGAATTTTAATTTAGGATCATTAAGAAATTTTGGAGAATGCTAATTAGAGTTGCACAATAGAAATGTGGTGGTTGAATCATTTAAAATTGATAAAAAATATTGATTATGATTTGAAATATATTATAATAGAAGATATGATTCTCTAATAAAAGAGGCTTTTATTCATAAAAGAAATGTAAAGAAAGATTTTGATCACTTTATATCTAAGATTAATTGATTGTTAATTAAAGTTGATCTATTTATTAAATATTTGAATAAATCCAGTGTGATTCATTTTCTCCTTATTATCTCAATTTCGACATATGAATCATAATATTGATACTTATCTTCTCAGATTTAATTTTTATGATTCAATTTTTAGATCATTTCTATAATTATGATGGACCATTGTTATCTAAAACTGTTACTACATAATCATGATCACCTTCATCTGATTATTTCAACATAGGCCATTATCTTTTGTGAGATCAAAACTTCATCATAGTATTTGTACCAAATTTATTTCAAGCTCTATTCCAAACACAATTAATTCTAATAATCGATCGTGCTATAAGGTTTTTGCATCCAATTGATCGCAACTCAATCTTAAATGAATATGCATTTATTTCAATCTTTGAATTTGAGATCTTAATTAATGTTGACTTATTAGTCTATATCTTAATCTTAAGTGTGGTAGAAAAATTTTGATTTGGCAGTCACATTGATTTTGATTAAGGAGAGATGAGATCTTTGATTATATATCGAAGGGTTCAAAATTTCAGAACTGGCATGGAGGTGCTGAATTATGAAGTATTTTTAGAAAAAGTCTATGTTTTGGTATAGAAATATACATGAGCATTATGGTTGACCGAAGGGGTTGGATTGCTTGCAGGTATTTTAGTAATATGATCATGTATTCAATTTAACAGAAATGCTAAACCAAGATAAATTGGTACATGTAAGTTTTGGGTTGAGCATCTTTAACTTTGGAAGACTTAGATTTTTCAAATTTTAAGAACGAACTTTTTTTAAGGGGGAGAGAATATGAGAACTGATCCAATTGGATCCAATTTGGGGTGAAGTCGGCAAGGCTTGCCGGCTTCATTGTAAAATTTTTATTTTTTTTTTGGATCGAAATAGGGGAGCCTTATCGTCTACTCGATCCCTTGTTGTGGAAGAATAAAAGGCCACGAGACTAGCTATTTGAGTATTGCATGTTGGTCAGGGATGGCCAAAGGCCATTTGGATAGATTATACTAGTAAGGACCGACCTTATCTGGGATCTATCGAGTTTATCCTTCTCTTTTTCTTTTTCTTAAACACCACCACTACTCAGCTAGTCTATCACCAAAATTTCTCCCTCTTCCTTCTCTCTTACCTCTGATGGCTACCGGATTGCCACAATCAAGCCACCGTCACCCAAAAATCTATTTTTCTCCCTCATTCCCCTATTTTTCTCTTCTTTTAGTCTATTTTGTCTAGAATTGGTAGCGCCAATTGAGCCACCACTATTGTCGGCACCCGACCTCGCCACGACTGCTCGATTGTCAAATCTCATCTTCTTTCTTCTCCTCCTTTTTCTTAGTTTCTTTTGGGTGATGGGAAGCTTTGTTGAGCTTCCCATCAGGTGCTTTTGAGGGGGGATGAGAGAGAGGAGAAGAAAATAAGAAAAAAAAAAGGAAAAAGAAAAGCAGGGAAGAAGAAGAAGAAAACAAAAAAGGAAAAAAAAAGGTAGAGGAGAGTAATCAATTAGCCCAATCATCGGAGCCTTGGAATGGAAGCAAACATAACTGGGTCAGATTACTCCTCTCACTAACTTTATATATAACATATGTAGTAATTATTAAACATTTGGATCAGGACCTTCTTGAATGGGTGGAACCTGGCGACAGGGCTTGCTTGATAACAAATAAAGTAAAATAAATAAATAAATAGAAAGAAATAAGCAGAAGATAGAAGAGCTCAGATTTTAAATGAACAAATTCAAACTCGAAAGAGATCTTTCTGATTCTCGAAGAATGAGGGGCTAAGGGATTGATTGAGAAAGATTTTTTATTTTTATTATAAAATTATAATTTGATCCGCATATATTTGGTAAAAAAAATAATCATCCCCTTTGATCATAAATGGAAAGTGTTGGTGCAAAAATCTGCCTGCGCCGGAGAAGCTGGAGTTGGAGTCGAGGGAGTCGCGGTCGCCGCCGGGACCTGCAAAAGAAGTCTAAATCGGAGGTGGGGTTGCTCCGGCAAGACCCTCCGATGCTCAAGTCAGTTCTCTGCCTCAACAAGAATGGAGTGCTCGAACGAGAATTTTAGCAGAGTTTTGAGATAGTAAAATGAAGCTTATAGAGTAACGTATTTGGGGTCCCCCCTTTTATAGGCGGAGGGTGCAACAGACTGATAGCGACGTTCATAACCGCCTGGTAGTGGGCCGCCCACAGTCAGGAGGAATTTATTACGAGGGGTAGTGGAGTGGACCCGTGGCCCTCACTGTAGTGCACCACGTGGAGTCTGCCACAGGGAGTGTAGCGGCGTTCGTTGTCGTGACTTGCTAGAGGATGGAAGAATCGTGCAGTATCCATCACAGGAGGTGGAGCAGGGTCGTGGGTATCATAGCGGTCTGTCAAGGAATAGTGGAGCCACGCAGAATCCATCGCAGGAAGTGGAGCAGGGTCGTGGCCGTCATAGCGATCTGTCAAGGAATAATGGAGCTGCACGGAATTCATCGCAGGAAGTGGAGCAGGATCGTGGCTGTTGCTGTGTCACGCCAGGGAGTGCAGACCCGTCGGCTGAAGTTCGGATGGAATGTCTGGTGGTTAGTTATCCACTTGAGGGGAGCCTGAAGTCCGACACCAGTAAGGGCCCGGACGAGGTCTTCCTTTAGCCGAGGTCGGGGATGAGGCCCGGCTCCCGTAGGAGTCCGGGCGGAGTTCACTTGCAATCAAAGTCGGGACGAAGTCCGGCTCCCGTAGGAGTCCGAACGGAGCTTACCAGCGGTCGGAGTTTGTGACGGAGCCCGGCTCCCGTAGGAGTCCGGGTGGAGTCCGCTTGCTGTCGGAGCCAGAGACGAGGCTCGGCTCCCGTAGGAGTCCGGGCGGAGTTTGTCTGCAGTCGGAGTTGGGGACGAGGCCCGGCTCCCGTAAGAGTCCGGGCGAAGTTCACCTGCAATCAAAGTCGGGGCGAAGTCCGGCTCCCGTAGGAGTCCGGGCGGAGTCCGCTTGCTGTCGGAGCCGAAGATGAGGCCCGGCTCCCGTAGGAGTCCGGGCGGAGTTTGTCTGCGGCCGGAGTCGGGGACGAGGCCCGGCTCCCGTAGGAGTCCGGGCGAAGTTTACCTGCAATCAAAGTCGGGGCGAAGTCCGGCTCCCGTAGGAGTCCGGACGGAGCTTATCAGAGGTCGGAGTTGGTGACGGAGCCCGGCTCCCGTAGGAGTCCGGGTGGAGTCCGCTTGCTGTCGGAGCCGGAGACGAGGTCCGGCTCCCGTAGGAGTCCGGGCGGAGTTTGTCTGCAGCCGGAGTTGGAGACGAGACCCGGCTCCCGTAGGAGTCCAGGCGGAGTTTGTCTGCAGCCGGAGTCGGGGACGAGGCCCGGCTCCCGTAGGAGTCCGGGCGAAGTTTGTCTGCAGCCGGAGTCGGGGACGAGGCCCGGCTCCCGTAGGAGTCCGGGCGAAGTTCACCTGCAATCAAAGTCGGGGCGAAGTCCGGCTCCCGTAGGAGTCCGGGCGGAGCTTACCAAAGGTCGGAGTTGGTGACGGAGCCCGGCTCCCGTAGGAGTCCGGGCGGAGTCCACTTGCTGTCGGAGCCGGAGACGAGGCCCGGCTCCCGTAGGAGTCCGGGCGGAGTTTGTCTGCAGCCAGAGTTGGGGATGAGGCCCGGCTCCCGTAGGAGTCCGGGCGAAGTTTGTCTGCAGCCGGAGTCGGGGACGAGGCCCGGCTCCCGTAGGAGTCCGGGCGAAGTTCACCTGCAATCAAAGTCGGGGCGAAATCCGGCTCCCGTAGGAGTCCGGGCGGAGCTTACCAGAGGTCGGAGTTGGTGACGGAGCCCGGCTCCCGTAGGAGTCCGGGCGGAGTCCGCTTGCTATCAGAGCCGGAGACGAGGCCCGACGGGCGGAGTTTGTCTACAGCCGGAGTCGGGGATGAGGCCCGGCTCCCGTAGGAGTCCGGGCGGAGCTTACCAGAGGTCAGAGTTGGTGATGGAGCCCGGCTCCAGTAGGAGTCCGGGCGGAGTCCACTTGCTGTCGGAGTCGAAGACGAGGCCCGGCTCCCGTAGGAGTCCGGGCGGAGTTTGTCTGCAGCCGGAGTCGGTGACGAGGCCCGGCTCCCGTAGGAGTCCGGGCGGAGCTTACCAGAGGTCGGAGTTGGTGACGGAGCCCGGCTCCCGTAGGAGTCCGGGCAGAGTCCGCTTGCTGTCGGAGTCGGAGACGAGGACCGGCTTCTGTAGGAGTCCGGGCGGAGTTTGTCTGCAGCCGGAGTCGGGGACGAGGCCCGGCTCCCGTAGGAGTCCGGGCGAAGTTCACCTGCAATCAAAGTCGGGGCGAAGTCCGGCTCCCGTAGGAGTCCGGGCGGAGCTTACCAGAGGTCGGAGTTGGTGATGGAGCCCGGCTCCCGTAGGAGTCCGGGCGGAGTCCGCTTGCTGTCGGAGCTGGAGACGAGGCCCGGCTCCCGTAGGAGTCCGGGCAGAGTTTGTCTGTGGCCGGAGTCGGGGATGAGGCCCGGCTCCCGTAGGAGTCCGGGCGAAGTTCACCTGCAATCAAAGTTGGGGCGAAGTCTGGCTCCCATAGGAGTCTGGGCGGAGCTTACCAGAGGTCGGAGTTGGTGACGGAGCCCGGCTCCCGTAGGAGTCCGGGCGGAGTCCGCTTGCTGTTGGAGCCGAAGACGAGGCCCGGCTCCCATAGGAGTCCAGGCGGAGTTTGTCTGCGGTCGGAGTCGGGGACGAGGCCCGGCTCCCATAGGAGTCCGGGCGAAGTTCACCTGCAATCAAAGTCGGGGCGAAGTCCGGCTCCCGTAGGAGTCCGGGCAGAGTCTGCTTGCTGTCAGAGTCGGAGACGAGGCCTGGCTCCCGTAGGAGTCCGGGCGGAGTTTGTCTGCAGCCGGAGTCGGGGACGAGGCCCAGCTCCCGTAGGAGTCCGGGCGGAGCTTACTAGAGGTCGGAGTTGGTGACGGAGCCCGGCTCCCGTAGGAGTCCGGGCGAAGTCCGCTTGCTGTCGGAGCCAGAGATGAGGCCCAGCTCCCGTAGGAGTCCGGGCGGAGTTTGTCTATGACCGAAGTCGGGGACGAGGCCCGGCTCCCGTAGGAGTCCGGGCGAAGTTCACCTGCAATCAAAGTCGGGGCGAAGTCCGGCTCCCGTAGGAGTCCGGGCGGAGCTTACCAGAGCTCGGAGTTGGCGACGGAGCCCGTGAGGGTCAATCCTGTTGGAAACTTTGGCTGAGGGTATTTTATACCCAACAATACCCAACACCAGTCCCCCTACTTTCGAGTTTGAATTTCGAATGAAGGAAGTACAGAGAGGTTTGCACAGCCGAAGTTATCCCCTCGAACCCTGTGTACGACCGCCTTCCGATATTTTGGCATTAAATATGCGCATGCTGGAGTCTTTTCGAATCGGGGCGATACGAGAGGACTCTTCGAAATTCTCGTTGGTACATTGGCCCAGGTACAATGCAATAATAGTCCTGCCAACCGTCAGCCGCTTTCAGCCGCCTGCCGTGGTGAGTGGGACACGTGTCGAGCGCGGGCCGGCCTGGAGGGATTCGCGATCATTATGGTGCCGGATCCCAGGGTCTATTTAAACCCGTCCCTCCGCCTTTGGGGCCCTTACTCCGCTTCAGAATTCTAGCGGTATTCGCCTTTTCTTCGAGTGCCCTGTTTCTCTTGGCGTCTTCTTGGGCCATAGGCGCCCTTCGAGTCGTCCCTGTCTTCGCCCCCCCCCCCCCCCGCACTTCCCAGAGCGGTCTAGGTTAGTCCCGAAACCTCCGCCTCTCTTTTCGCCATCTAGGAGCCTTTTCTTTGCCATTTTCTTCTGTCGTATTCCTCTGAGTTAGCCTACTGTGACCTCTTGTCCTTTGCCCCTTCCATCTCCTTCGGGATCTTTAGAGTCTTCATTCGAAGTCATTTGAAATGTCTTCTGGCTCTTCCGCTCCCAGCGGCTCCGGGAGCTCTTCCACCTCGACCCCCCAGGTCCCCCGTTCTGCAGATGAACCCGTACCTGGGATGGGGCCTCATCCAATTTTTGCGTCGGGTGCCATTCTCTGTTCCTTGACTCCGGATGAACTCCTGCTGATAAGGGTTCAGTATGGAGTTCCTCCAGAGTATGACCTGGAGCTTCCCGGCCCCTCTGATCGGGCCAGCACTCCTCCATCTGGTCGCTTTTGCCTGTATCAAGAGGCGTTCCGTGTCGGGCTCCGGCTTCCGCTTCCGTCCTTCGTTGTCGCCCTCTTTCGCTTTTTAGATATCTCTTTGGCTTCAGTTGCTCCGAATTCTTTTAGGTTTTTGATAGGATTTCTCTCCCTTTGCCACGTAGTCGAGGTCCAGCCGTCTCTCTCTCTATTCAGGCATTTTTATACCTTCAAGCGCCATCCTTCGACGAAGGACTGGTGGTATTTCTCCCCTCAGTTCGGTAAGAAGGGGTTGCTGAAAGGTGCCCCCTCTTCGATCCACAACTGGAAGGAGAAATACCTCTTCGTCCACTACCCGACCTTGAGGCTGGGCCTGCCCCCTTGGGGCTCTCTGAGGGATTCTGTTCGTCAGGCCCCCAGTCTGGGGGAGGACGACCTCCAGGCTGTCTGGAAGCTTCTTGCCTATTCCGCTCCTTCCCTTCCCAACCTTCTGAGGGAACAATTTTTGTTCAACGTCGGCCTGAGCCCCCAGGATCCTGCGAGTACTTCATCTTTTCTTTTCTCTACTTTTCTTCTGTCCTTCTTCTTTTTCTTTCTCTTTCTTCTCTCTTCCTCCTTCTCTCTCTTTTTCTCCTCTTTTTCTTTTTTTTTTTTTCACCCCATTGTCGATTTCTAACTCTTGATTGATTGATTTGATTTAATTTTTTTTTTAAGGAATAGACGCCGAAGCAGCGCGGATGCTTGCCAGGGGCCTTAGGGTCCACAAAAGAAAGGGCGTCGCGACCTCCGAATCGGCGAAGAGGGCCAGAGCGGAGGAGTCGAGCTTGGCCGCGCCCGTCCAGGTGGCTCCAGCGATTGACATTCCCTCAGACGCCGAGCCAATGGCCCCCCGAGCCTCCTCGAGGAGTCCGCCGATCGGGGCCCCCATTTCGGGGGTCCGCTCCACGGAGGTGCCCATTGCCGAGAGGGGGAAGAGGAGGAAGTCGGTGGCCCGCAGGGTGAGTAGCCGCCGCACCGTCGCTGACGAGTCCCTCGGTTTCGAAGAGGGGCCAGAGTCCCTTCAATGACAGGGACTTGATCAGGCGGTTGATCGACGGCTGCATTCTGCCCGAAGTCGTCGAGAGGATCGACAACGTCGATCCTGAGCAGTGGGTTTAGGACTCTTTAGGGTCCTTCCTTGAGGTAAACAAATCTTCATTCATCCGGCTATTCGACCCTTATTCTGATCCCCTAGCCGTCCTTGCAGATTGGGCACCAGCTCCTCATCAATATCGAGGCGACGAACCGTGCGAGGAGGGACATCGTCCAGGTGGAGGAGTACTGTCGGGCCGAGGTTGCTCGCCTCAAAGAAAAGACGACCGAAGTAGTCGCCCTCCAAGAGGCCCTGGAAAGAGAGAAACAAGCCCGGGAGGAGGAAAAGCAGGCCTTGGTGGAGACGGCGAGGAAGGCGGAGGCCGAGGTCGCCAATTTGATTGAGCAGACTCCAGTCCTGATCTCGGAGGCCAGGGTTCTTGCGGTAGAGGAGTTCAAGGCCTCCGCAAAGATGAGGGACCTGAACGTCCAATTCGGCCAGGAGGCGTTCATTAAGGGGTTCGAGCTCTGCCAGGAGAGGGTGGCCAGAAAATTTTTGGAGCTTGACCTTAACTTCCTGGGTGAGGAGTTTGAAGATGAGATCGGTCTCTCTCCTTCCATCACCGCTGCAGCAGCCCCCCCTCCCGGAACGCCGAACTCTCCAACTCCCGCCCCTGAGGTCTGAGACCTCCGACCTTGTAGTTTTATTTTACCGCAATTTTTTTTTTCTTCTTGTCTTCAAAAATCATCCCATCAATAAAGTTGAATTTCTTGTCGTGGGTGGCTTCTTCCTCCTTTTCTTCTTTCTGCTTTTCTTTCCGTGATGAGACGTGTCTTGATACTTTTGTCTCCCAATGGCAGCGCCCTGCTGAAGCACTCCCCCTGCCCCTGGGGATCCCGTTGAAGTCGATGATCCAGCGGCTGAAGAAGGAGGTTCTTCAGTTGACAAAGAGGTCGAAGAAGATGGAAGGCGAGCTTCGCAGATTGAGAGAGGGCCATTCTGAAGCCACCACAGAGGCCACCCGCTTTCGAAATCTCCACGTGAAGGGGATCATGGAGTATAGCCGGAGGAAGGTGGACTTCGCGAAGGAGCTTGAGGAATGTAAGAAGAGCGCCAGCGATCGAATTTGAGCTCAAGCTGCTAAGATCAGCGCTCTCAGGGTGGAACTGTCTGCTGCGAAGGAGAAGATCGGCCAGCTGGAAGGAAGTTCATCCCGGCTCTTGGCCCGGGCCGACGGTGACCGGGAGTGGTCGAAGAAGGTCTCCGCCCTTCAGCAGCAGCTTCAGGACACCGAGATGAGCTACGACGTGCATCGGACCGGTTGGCGCAGGCAGGTGGATGAATATAAAGGGAGACTCGGGGTGGCTACCGATGAAGTTGTCCGTCTTCAGAGGCAGCTGGCTGACAGGGCTCAGCTTACTTCCACTCGAGATTCTGATGAGCTCCAGTCCCTAAGAGGAACCGTTGAAGGGATTTCTGTCACCCTCGGGGAAAGGATGGCTGAGCTGCAACAACTGAAGATCCAACTAGCATACGAGCAGCGGGCCGCCACGGATGCGAAGGCGGAATCTGAGGTCCTGAGAAAGAGGCATCGAGAGGCGGAGGCCGAAAGCCAGTGACTTCATCGGGCACTCCAGGACGTGCTGCTGAAAAAGAGAGAGCTAGAAGAAGAAGTTGAGAATCTGAGGCAGTCCTGGATAGAGGGTGGAGTAGGTAATTCTAGATCGGAAGGAGCAGAGCTTCCCTAGGGCTCTTCTTGGCCTTCCATCTTTTCATGTGTACATTTTCTCTTTTATTGTTTTGTCTCGCTTTTGTCACTTTGTTTTTCTTCCTTTGGCCTTTCGGGCTTCGTGATGTATATTTCGCAAAGGGAATGAAAAAGAGAGTTTTGTGTTACCTCATTTGCATATCGTATTAAATTATCATCCGCCGGACTTCTCTTGCCGTTCGACTTGTCCGACGTTGACGTCGCTTGGAGGTGCCCGATCACCGATGCGCTGGTTTGCTTTCCTTGGTGGTCCGAATTCCGCAGTACTTCAGAGGTACCACCATCTTCTTGATTTGTGTCGAGAGCCTTCTTAAAGGCCGGGGGTGTTTGGTAGGAACTTCCCGTCTTTATTGAGACGGGGTTCCCTACGTCCTTGACGTAGTTTGTCCTTCATCTATTTCCATAGTAGTTCATCGCTCTTCCTTTTTAGCTTCCCTCCTCTTTTCAGAGTGAGGACCCTCCCCCTACTTTTTGCGGGGTTGCGTAGAAGTGTAGAGGTGCCGCTGAGGGGTCTTTCCCCTTCATTCGATCTTGTTGGGCGGTCGGATTTCATCATCGTCAAGACGAGGTTCTCCCCCTGTTCTCAACGGGGACGCGGGGGCGCATAAGGACCATCACAAGGGTCTCTCCCTCCATCCAGTCTGAAAGAATCGGGCCTTCGACTTTGCCCATGTCAAGATGAGGTTCTCCTCCTGTTCCTGACATGGCTGTGGGGGCACATCAAGGTGTTGTAAGGTCTCTCCCTCCATCCGATCTAAAAGAACCGGGCCTTTGACTTTGCTCATGTCAGGATGAGGTTCTCCTCCTGTTCCTGACATGGCTGTGGGGGCACATCAGGGCGTTGTAAGGCTTCTCCCCCCATCCGGTCTAAAAGAATCGGGCCTTTGACTTTGCTCATGTCAGGATGAGGTTCTCCTCCTGTTCCTGACATGGCTGTGGGGGCATATCAGGGCATTGTAAGGCCTCTCCCCCCATCCAGTCTAAAAGAACCGGGTCTTTGACTTTGCTCATGTCAGGACGAGGTTCTCCTCCTGTTCCTGACATGGCTATGGAGGCACGTCAGGGCATTGTAAGGCCTCTCCCCCGATCCGGTCTAAAAGAACCGGACCTTTGACTTTGCTCATGTCAGGATGAGGTTCTCCTCCTGTTCCTGACATGACCGTGGGGGCACGTCAGGGCGTTGTAAGGCCTCTCCCTCCATCCGGTCTAAAAGAATCGGGCCTTTGACTTTGCTCATGTCAGGATGAGGTTCCCCTCCTGTTCCTAACATGGCCGTGGGGGCACATCAGGGCGTTGCAAGGCCTCTCCCCCCATCCGATCTTAAGATAATCGGTCTTTCATTTTAGTTATGTTAGGGTGAGGTTCTCCTCCTGTTCCTAACATAACTTTATTTTAATTATTTGAAGGGGTTATCCTTAGTCGTGACAAATCCATTTCAAATGGGAGGAGCATGCAAAGTCGAAAGGAATTTAGATTCGGGGCGGAGTTGTAAGTGATACATTTACAGGTTTTCCGAGCTCCAGGGTCGCGGAAGGTCTGCTCCTCCTTAAGGCCCTCCGACGATGGAGTCAATGGTCCCAATTGGAGGCCGATCTCCGAGCTGCTCCTCCCTCCTTGGCGGTTCAGGTTGCGGCAGGGCTCTTGGCCAATCTTCTCTACCTTCAGACCGACGTCGAATAAATCTGTCGAGTCGACCTCGCCGGATGAGCTCCTCGATCTCATCTCGGAGCTGGATGCATTCCTCCGTGTCGTGGCCGTGGTCACGATAGTAGAGACAGAACTTGTTGGGGTTGCACTTCCCGGGGTGTGTGCGCATCCTCTCTGGCCTAGGGAGCTGCTCTCTGACCTCCATCAGTACCTGGGCCTTCGAAGCATTGAGGGGGGCGTAGTTGCGGAATCTTCCTGGTGGAGAACCCCGCTGAACCCCACGGTCCAGACTTCTCGGCCAGCATACCCGGGGTGGAGTATGGGCACGCTTGTGCCCAGGAGGGGATCGAGAACGCGGCCGAGCTTCCCTCGACCTTTTTTTGACTGCGGGCTTACTCGAATCTCCCGCCTGCCACTCTCTCGTGGTCTCCTCATCCTTCATTTTGAAGGCCTCTTCCGCTCGGGCGTACCCTTCAGCCCGAGCCAACAAATTAGCAAAATTTTTGAGGTACTTCTTCTCCAGGGAGAATAAAAGGTCATTCTTCTGAAGGCCGCCCTTCAGAGCAGCCATTGCGACTGATTGATCCAAATTCTGGACCTCCAGTGCCGCGACATTGAAACGATTGATGTAGGCCCGAATGGACTCCCCTTCCCTCTGCTTGATATTGATGAGGGACTCCGAACCCTTCCGGGGGCGCCGGCTGCTGACAAAATGGGCCACGAATTGGTGGCTCATCTGATCGAAGGAAAAGATGGTACCCAGCTTCAGCACCGAGTACCAGTTTCTCGCCGCTTCCTTCAAGGTGGATGGGAAGGCTCGGCACAGAATGGTGTCGGGAGTGCCATGAAGCAGCATCATCGTCCGGAAGGCTTCCAGGTGATCGACCGGATCCGAAGTCCCGTCATAGCTTTCGAACTGGGGGAGCTTGAAGTTTGGCGGGATTGGTTCCTGCATGATCATTTGAGAAAATGGAGGGTCAGTGCAAATATCCTCACCATACGCGGGGGGAGCGTGGCAGAGTTCTTCGATCCGTCGGTTCATCTCTTGGAGTCTCCGGTCCAAGAAGTCCTATCGACTCTGGGTCTCGAGGGTCCTTTGGCAAAATGGGGCAGGGATCTTCCAGGGGTGGAATCGTGATCCGATTGAGGGCTCTCCACCCTCAGATTCATCTTCCCAGGAAAGACGGGATGGCTGGTCCAAGTGGCCCGCCCCACCGCCGGATTCTGGTGCTCCGGTGACACCCTTTCTAGGCGCGCTGATGCCTGTTGCTGCTACTGCTACTGCATGGCCTGCACAACTTCAGTGAGGCATCTGACCTGCTGCGCCAGCAGGTCAAACTGCTCCACGCCAACCGCCGTCACGGGAGGGGAGGAGGAGGTTGGAAAATAGGAGGTGAGGTCGGAGCCTGAGATCTGGCCGCGGAGGTCGTGGATCGTCGCGTGGACACCTTGCGGGGAGGCATCGAGCAAAGACCAAGTGGAGGAAGGAGGAGAGGATGCCAGAAAAGATGCCCGGGGGTGGTTTCGTTGAGCGCTCCTTTAAGAACAAGGGTACCGCGAAGACACGATCCCTTCCTCTAGCGCCAATCCTGTTGGTGCAAAAATTCACCTGTGCCGGAGAAGCTGGAGTTGGAGTTGAGGGAGTCACGGTCGCCGTCGGGACCTGCAGAAGAAGTCTAAACCGGAGGTGGGGTTGCTCCGGCAAGACCCTCCGACGCTCAAGTCAGTTCTCTGCCTCAATAAGAATGGAGTGCTCGAACGAAAATTTTAGCAGAGTTTTGAGATAGTAAAATGGAGCTTATAGAGTAACGTATCTGGGGTCTCCCCTTTTATAGGCGGAGGGTGCAACAGACTGATAGCGACGTTCATAACCGCCTGGTAGTGGGCCGCCCACAGTCAGGAGGAATTTATTGCGAGGGGTAGTGGAGTGGACCCGTGGCCCTCACTGTAGTGCGCCACGTGGAGTCTGCCGTAGGGAGTGGAGTGGCGTTCGTTGTCGCGACTTGCCAGAGGATGGAAGAATCGTGCAGTATCCGTCACAGGAGGTGAAGCAGGGTCGTGGGCATCATAGCGGTCTGTCAGAGAATAGTGGAGCCACACAGAATCCGTCGCAGGAAGTGGAGCAGGGTCGTGGCCATCATAGCGATCTGTCAGGGAATAATGGAGCTGTGCGGAATCCATCGCAGGAAGTGGAGCAGGATCGTGGCTGTTGCTGTGTCGCGCCAGGGAGTGCAGACCCGTCGGCTGAAGTTTGGCTGGAATGTCTGGTGGTTAGTTATCCACTTGAGGGGAGCCTGAAGCCCGACCCCAGTAAGGGCCCGGACGAGGTCTTCTTTTAGCCGAGGTCGGGGACGAGGCCTGGCTCCCGTAGGAGTCTGGGCGGAGTTCAACTGCAATCAAAGTCGGGGCGAAGTTCGGCTCCCGTAGGAGTCCGGACGGAGCTTACCAGCGGTCGGAGTTGGTGACGGAGCCCGGTTCCCGTAGGAGTCCGGGCGGAGTCCGCTTGCTGTCGGAGCCGGAGACGAGGCTCGGCTCCCGTAGGAGTCCGGGCGGAGTTTGTCTGCAGCCGGAGTTGGGGCCGAGGCCCGGCTCCCGTAGGAGTCCGGGAGAAGTTCACCTGCAATCAAAGTCGGGGCGAAGTCCGGCTCCCGTAGGAGTCTGGGCGAAGCTTACCAGAGGTCGGAGTTGGTGACGGAGCCCGGCTCCCATAGGAGTCTGGGCAGAGTCCGCTTGCTGTCGAAGCCGGAGACGAGGTCCGGCTCCCGTAGGAGTCCGGGCGGAGTTTGTCTGCGGTCGGAGTCGGGGACGAGGCCCGGCTCCCGTAGGAGTCCGGGCGAAGTTCACCTGCAATCAAAGTCGGGGCGAAGTCCGACTCCCGTAAGAGTCCGGACGGAGCTTACCAGAGGTCGGAGTTGGTGACGGAGCCCGGCTCCCGTAGGAGTCCGGGCGGAGTCCGCTTGCTGTCGGAGCCGGAGACGAGGCCCGGCTCCCGTAAGAGTTCGGGCGGAGTTTGTCGGCAGCCGGAGTCGGGGATGAGGCCCGGCTCCCGTAGGAGTCCGGGCGGAGTTTGTCTGCAGCCGGAGTCAGGGACGAGGCCCGGCTCCCGTAGGAGTTCGGGCGAAGTTTGTCTGCAGCCGGAGTCGGGGACGAGGCCTGGCTCCCGTAGGAGTCCGGGCGAAGTTCACCTGCAATCAAAGTCGGGGAGAAGTCCGGCTCCCGTAGGAGTCCGGGCGGAGCTTACCAGAGGTCAGAGTTGGTGACGGAGCCCGGCTCCCGTAGGAGTCCGAGCGGAGTCCGCTTGCTGTCGGAGCCGGAGACGAGGCCCGGCTCCCGTAGGAGTCCGGGCGGAGTTTGTCTGCAGCCGGAGTCGGGGATGAGGCCCGGCTCCCGTAGGAGTTCGGGCGAAGTTTGTCTGCAGTCGGAGTCGGGGACGAGGCCCAGCTCCCGTAGGAGTCCGGGCGAAGTTCACCTGCAATCAAAATCAGGGCGAAGTCCGGTTTCCGTAGGAGTTCGGGCGAACCTTACCAGAGGTCGAAGTTGGTGACGGAGCCCGGCTCCCGTAGGAGTCCGGGCGGAGTCCGCTTGCTGTTGGAGCCGGAGATGAGGCCCGACGGGCGGAGTTTGTCTGCAGCCGGAGTCGGGGACGAGGCCCGGCTCCCGTAGGAGTCCGGGCAGAGCTTACCAGAGGTCGGAGTTGGTGACGGAGCCCGGCTCCCATAGGAGTCCGGGCGGAGTCCGCTTGCTGTCGGAGCCGGATACGAGGCCCGGCTCCCGTAGGAGTCCGGGCGGAGTTTGTCTGCAGTCGGAGTCGGGGACGAGGCCCGGCTCCCGTAAGAGTCCGGGCGGAGCTTACCAGAGGTCGGAGTTGGTGACAGAGCCCGGTTCCCGTAGGAGTCCGGGCGGAGTCCGCTTGCTGTCGGAGCCGGAGACGAGGCCCGGCTCCCGTAGGAATCCGGACATAGTTTGTCTGCAGTCGGAGTCGGGGACGAGGCCCGACTCCCGTAGGAGTCCGAGCAAAGTTCACATGCAATCAAAGTCGGGGTGAAGTCCGGCTCCCGTAGGAGTTCGGGCGGAGCTTACCAGAGGTCGGAGTTGGTGACGGAGCCCGGCTCCCGTAGGAGTTCGGGCGGAGTCCGCTTGCTGTCGGAGCCAGAGACGAGGCCCGGCTCCCGTAGGAGTCCGGGCGGAGTTTGTCTGCGGTCGGAGTCGGGGACGAGGCCCGGCTCCTGTAGGAGTCCGGGCGAAGTTCACCTGCAATCAAAGTCGGGGCGAAGTCCGGCTCCCGTAGGAGTCCGGACGGAGCTTACCAGAGGTCGGAGTTGGTGACGGAGCCCGGCTCCCGTAGGAATCCGGGCGAAGTCCGCTTGCTGTCGGAGCCGGAGACGAGGCCCGGCTCCTGTAGGAGTCCGGGCGGAGTTTGTCTGCCGCCGGAGTCGGGGACGAGGCCCGGCTCCCGTAGGAGTCCGGGCAAAGTTCACCTGCAATCAAAGTTGGGGCGAAGTCCGGCTCCCGTAGGAGTCCGGGCGGAGCTTACCAGAGGTCGAAGTTGGTGACGGAGCCCGGCTCCCGTAGGAGTCCGGGCGGAGTCCGCTTGCTGTCGGAGCCGGAGACGAGGCCCGGCTCTCGTAGGAGTCCGGACGGAGTTTGTCTGCAGCCGGAGTCGGGGACGAGGCCCGACTTCCGTAGGAGTCCGGGCGGAGCTTACCAGAGGTTGGAGCTGGTGACGGAGCCCGGCTCCCGTAGGAGTCCGGATGGAGTCCGCTTGCTGTCGGAGCCGGAGACGAGGCCCGGCTCCCGTAGGAGTCCGGGCGGAGTTTGTCTGCGGCCGGAGTCGGGGACGAGGCCCGGCTCCCGTAGGAGTCCGGGCGAAGTTCACCTGCAATCAAAGTCGGGGCGAAGTCCGGTTCCCGTAGGAGTCCGGGCGGAGCTTACCAGAGGTCGGAGTTGGCGACGGAGCCCGCGAGGGTCAATCCTGTTGGGAACTTCGGCTGAGGGTATTTTATACCCAACAATACCCAACAGAAGGTGTTCAATTGGAACATGAAAGTATGATTTAATTGGTCTTAATTACATTTTGGGATAGAGTAAAAGAAGGGAGGAGATTCTCCAACGAAGAAAAGGATCCGAAAAGCCAACCTTTTCTAAAACCATCTCGTTGATAGACCCCAATCTAATTGGATCTAGATCAATCTTAGATGTTTAGATTCATTCTGCGATCCAACAATCTAGATCGAGACTCTCTTTCTTTGCTCTAATTATTTTTGATTGAAGGCTAATAACATTGTTAGATTATTGCATCAGAGCCTTCAATGCTGGAGGAGCGATAGATGCAGAAATTGAGCCACGAGTCAAAGGTTGTAACATTTGAATCAGATTGATCAAAGGCTGTAGGTTTCCTTTCATCTCTAGATTTTTAGAGTATATCTATGTATTTAAAAATTAGAGTTTATATACAACAATTATTAAAATATTTAGAAGTTATAGAGTTTGGATGCATGTATTTTATACCTAAAAAATAACTCAAAATCATGGATCAAGCATAGTGTGTCATCTTAGCATGATTATAAAGTTTGAAATAAAATGATTTCTTTATTTTTAATATTGCACGACCTTTGAAAATAAGATTATATATATTTATCCTTACACAAATTTTGAATAAAATTGTTCTCTTATTTTTGAAAATGAGATGTAAAAAAACTTGATTTGATATTATTGTCAAAATGAGTATGATTATTTGATAATAATGAAATTATGAGAAAAAATCTCTTGTTAAACTATGATCTAGATCTAGACAATGGGATTAATCATTAGCTACACACCAGAAACTAATTTTTTTTAGGTCTAGCCAGTCAGGGCTGATCGATGGCACACAGTAATGCATCATATATTTATTTTCAGGATTAATCTTTGTCTTGTCATAGGGCTAATTATGGTTGTGTGAATCAGAGCTAGTTTCCTTCTAGGTCTAACTAGTGGGATGATCATTAGTACATGCTGATGTATCACATATTTTATATTTAAGAGCTAGTCTCTTATGGACTTTATCACATAACTGATCATGGTTGTAGTCATCAAAGACTGAGAGAATATTTTAAATCTTATTGTTATACATGACATATTTTGAAAATCAAAATTTAATTGATTTATGTATCTATTATTGTCAATTGCTATTGTTTGAAAAAGAATTTAATTATGTTTGATCCTAGAGAAGAACATATGGGAGCTGGGACCAAGCAGTAAGGAGCTTAGGATCTTAGAGGATATTTGATATTTGATAAAGTGATATTGATTTATCTCAATGAACCTTTTGAGTTATTAGTGAACTATTTTTATTAGAATCAATAAATTAGAAAGTTTGCTTTTATTACCATAGCCTGAGTATGTATTATTATGATATTTTTGAATGTGAAGACAGGCCTTACATGCCTTTAGGGGTTGAACCCTAGAGACGTGCGGTTGTCTGTCACATGCTTGGCTTGGCCCTTGGATCGGGGCATGACGGTCTGCAGACATGAGTCTTGGTGTGTCATTTAACATTGCAATTTATTATGACAGAAGCCTTATCCAATATCCCATTTTGTTACAAGTTATTTCTTTTTTTTCCTTTTAAAATATTTTTTTTATGATGCACTTGTTGATGTTTCTTGTGTAGCTCACAAATATACAAGATGGTTTTTGACATACAAAGGTATCAAGTGAATTTACATGATAGTAATTTTTGCACGGCATTATAAATATGCTATAGCAAGTGATATTTTGAGATAAGATATGTAGTTTATATAGTTCTACCATGTGTTGATCCTTTAGATATCATGGTGTCAATGAATCTTGATGGAACCAATTCTAGAAAGTATACATTGCAGGAATTTGTCTCTAACTCTGAGGACCTGTAATGCCAGAATTGAGATGGACTTCACAGAGACTAATATGTGCGCTTCTACTGGATCTGGCGTACAATAATATGGGCACATGTAATCTTATGTAACATAATAAGTTCATTTGATTGCTTGGTCAAGCATCCAATACCTTGTTTATTATAATTAGGTTAAGTCATATGGTATATGTGCAGTATCTTTTTATGGCCTCTGGATTTGTTAAAGCATGATACACTCACAATATTTTCATGTTTAGGACCTCTAAATTTTTTTGTTAGTTGTCAGAATACTTCAATGAAAGAAAATTGATCTTTTTTTTAATTGTTTTATAGGATTTTGAGGACAAGCTCCTCCTAGGAGGTCCATTTGATCCCTTGGGGCTGGTTAATGATCCTAAATCAAGCAGTATTGCATAACGATCTAGGTGGATCATCAAACTCGATGAGGACCACTTTGACTACTATGAGTATTTAGGAGGTTCACCAAGCTCGATGTTGATTATGTTTACCATTATGAGGATTTGATATAGGTCACGTTGGCTACTACAAGTAGAGATAAACAGAGTTCAGGAATAAGATATGCTACATCAAAAAGCCAAATCGTATGTCAAACTTTATGAGACTATAATTTGATCATACGACATCCAATTTTGATATTTTTTTTTAAAATTGGATATCTTTTTGAGATCTAGAACTTTGAAATAACTTTTAAAAGGGATAAACCAGGCCAATTTATTTATTTTTTTTGGACCCTCAAAATGGATTGGTCAAATCAAAACTTTTCTTTTCAGGAAAGACATTGAGTGGAGGTTATTTTCTAATCCATAAAGAATTAAAAAAAGTAATAGATAGCAAAGTTTTTCTAGAAGTTGAGATCTATCTTTTATAAAATTTTAATATTTTTTATGATTTATTATATTTATCATATTTTTTAAAAATATAGTTTAATTTAAATTAGAAATATGAGTCTAACTCAACTTGTTCAAGGGTGGACGTCTTTAATAGAAGATAAAAAAAAAAATTTGAGCCAAATTGTACAAGAGCGGACCTTACTATCATAAATAGGGGCTATATACCTCAGTTTATGGGGTATAAAATAAAGAAAATAATATAGAGAAAGAAAAGGGACTTAAGTCTTACTTTCAAAAATTTTTCTCTTCTTCTACCTTTATTTGTGAGATTCAAGTTAAGCGAGTTGAACAAAATATTTTTCTTCCTAGTTGATCAACTTGGTATCAGAGTTATGCTCATATCTAGTGGACTCCCAATTTGATCCGTTTGGATCAAATTGGTAGCATCAGAGCCTCCATCCTTTATATCTATCGGAGGTCTAAATGTGTGTGCAATACAAACAATCGAGAGAAAGTCTTTTTGTGCTTGAAGTGTATCAAAGAATAAAAGATGAATATTGCTGCTAGTTCTACATTGATAGATGATGAGATGAAAGAACATCTTACACAATTAAAAGAGAAGATTACCCAACTTACCCAAGCCATTATAGGAGTTAGTGTGGTGCTTCTAAACCTTGAAAAGCCACAAGAGGAGTCAAGGTGTTGGCTCCAGAAGACTAGGACAAGTATGGTCCTAGGGCTAGGACAAGAGTGGTTCCAAGGTGGAGGCGCATGGCATGTAGCTCTCCACAGACTTGAGGTCCAGGTATTGAGGACTTTAAGGGGCTTGGTTGGTACTCCAGAGACTTAAGGATATAAGGTGGAGTAAGGGATCAGAGCCAAAGATGAAGACTGTAGGAAAAAAATAATTTCATGATCTTAGTCAACTCAGACTGAGACTAAATCGACTATGACTCAGAGGAGAAGCTAAACAAAAATAGACATTTTAAAATTTTTAAACTGACATGCAGATGAGTCGACTCAGTCTCAGACTCAGTCGACTCAGTCTGAAATTGAGTCTGCTCAATTTTGCAGGCAAAACTGCATAGGTTTTCTGTTTGGATCTAGGATCAGATTTGATCCTAGGTGTCTTAAGATCTGGTTTGAGAGGTCTTAAGGGTGCTAACTCAGAGTTTGGACTGGGATTAAGTCCAAGGAATGAGAGCATGGCAAGACACGGGCTTGGGTGAGTGTTTTCATGTATGGGTTAGCCAAGAAAGTTTTGGGCTAGGGTTTTGATCCATATATATGGGTATATATATATGTGTACAATGTAATCCTAATTGATGATAGTGGAATCAAAGGAGCTATTTCTCCCTAATTTCTTTACCTCTCTCCTTAGTTTTGCATGCCGCCCAAGGCATCATGCGTGCCCCCTTCCCTAGAAGGGGGCATGCGATATCTAGAATCAAGTCTGGATCTAGGGCTTGATGGTTGCTATCCCTAAAGAGTCCAGATCGCCATGGACTCTTGCAGAGAGGGATCCATTGCTGGTCTCTTCAGGTCCACGTAGGTGCACGACGGTCCTAACAATTAGTATCAGAATGATACCAGGGTTTCAACATGATATCAGAGCCTGGTGAAATGTAAAAATGATGGAGAAGTTGTACAAGATGAATCAAAAATCTGTAGATCTACTCTATAATATGCCTCAGATCTACCTTCATTTTTTTTGCTGTGGTTTGGCCAACTAGGATCAGCAGGTTGAAGGTGGAGATTGAGAGGCTTGATGGGAAGGGATGCTTCCCATAGTGGAAGATTTGGATGATAGATTTTCTGGTCCAACTTCAATTGGATCCGACCTTGGAGGAAGAAAGGTCAGAGGGTGTGAGGGTTTGGCGATGAAGTTCTCTAAGAAAGATGGGTAGCAAGGGGTAGGTTTGATATGCTGGAGGAGAGATCACCTAAGGGATCATTATCAAAGTGGAGTTGAAGAAGCAACTATTTAGCCTTCGGATGCAGGAAGGATGGAGAAGTAGTTGGGGTACATCCAGCAATTCGACCGATCAAGAGCCTTGGGGGTAAATGGAGAAAGCAAAAGGTTTGATTTTCAGAGCATCGCTGCTGGTTCAGAGGATGGTGAGTTCTTCTTGGGAGTTTCAGAGGGGTCCGCGAAGTGTGGAGGATTCGAAATGGCAGCAACAGCAGTAGAGGTTCAGTATGAGGCTCAACAGGGTTGTGTTGAGTAGCTGACCTCGGTTCAGAGTTTATCTTCTGCAGGAATACTAGGAGGAGTCATCATTCAGGTGGAGGATGGCTTGGCACAGGTTCAAAGCCGATGGGTGTAGGGATAGATATTTGATTCTAGCACCAGCAGCGGTGACGCATTGCATAGATCTATGTGGGATTGTGGGCACCAGAGAGCCATGGCTCTGGAGAGACCATGTCAGATGGGTTGTTTGCTGCGAGAGAGAATCCGAATATCTATGAGGAGGCTTAGGAGAGCCTCAAGAGAGATAGGTGGGTCCAAGCCAGGATATGTGAGTGGCAGACCCTCCAGGAGAAGTTGAAGCGATGGTTGGTGCAGGTGCAGAAAGGAAGACTTGGATTTTTCAGGTTCAGTCGCTGAGTCTGATGAGTTGGATGAGCTCTTGTTAGTTCGAAGGAGCCCGTGGGATGGGAGGATCCAAAATGGCTTCAGAGGATCCACGGGGTATGGAGGGTCTGAAGGGATAGCGGTGGTGATCGAGGTGCAATGGCAGGCTCCATAGGACAGCATTGGATGGTTGGCTTCGGGTACAAGATTGTCTTCTACAGCATCAGGTGGACTTTAGATTCAGTTAGAGCACTAGGCAGAGGTGGCTTCATAGATGGAGAGGATTTTGGCATGAGTTCAGAGCAGAAGGATGCAAGGGGAGGAGCAATATCCTAGCACCAGCATCAGGGCTACACAGAGCCAGATGGAACGGAGTGTGCAGACGAGATGGCATGGCTTTTTAGGAGACCGTGTCAAGTGGAGCATCAATTGCAGTGAGCAGCCAATAGAGGGTGCGGAGCTGAGAGAGGCTTGATAGCAGTACAGTAGTCGAGGGGGGTATCTCAGGGAGACCAGATGGGGTCTCAAGGAGCGCCAAGGGCATCAAACAATTGGGAGAGTCCCAAGAAGCACCGATGGAGAGGCCGTGAGGGTAGGGACAGGTTGGTATATGATGTAGCGACTGAGGGTCTCTCTAGGGAAGACCAAAGCAAGTGTGCAGCTGCCAAGCAGAAGGGTGCCTACAACAAGTTTTAAGGTGATGCCAAGGAGCAAGCAAAGATCTTCAACTATGGAGGGGTCATCCTAAAGGTCTCCAAGGGAGCTCAAAAGCTGAAGAAGGTTAGTGGTGGCAAGGATGTTCGCACAAGGGGTTGTCAGGATATGCAGCAACTGTAGAATCATATAGGGGGACATTGTCAGGTTTGTCAAGACTTGGGGACACCAAGGTGGAGATTGTAAGAGTTGATATAGTACTCCCAAATCTTAAGAGGCCACGAAAAGTTAGGGTGTTGGCTTCGGAAGACTATGACAAGTGTGGTCCTAGGGCTAGGATAGGAGTGATCCTAAGGTGGAGGCGGCATGTAGCTCTCCATGGGCTTGAGGTCCAGGTACTAAGGATCTTGAGGGGCTTGGTTGGTGCTCCGGAGACTTGGAGACACAAGGTAAAGTAAGAAACCAGAGCCAAGGATGAAGATTGCAGGAAAGAAGTAGTTTCAAAGTTTTAGTGGACTCAGACTGAGACTAGATCGACTATGACTTAGAGGAGGAGCCAAACAAAAACAACGTTTTGGAATTTTCAGACCGGCATGCAGGTGAGTCGACTCAGTCTAAGATCGAGTTTGCTCAACTTCACGGGCAGAACTGCATATATTTTTTGTTTGGATCTAAGATCGGATTTAATCCTAGGTGTCTTGAGGCCTAATTTGAGAAGTCTTAAAGGGGCTAATTCAGGATTTGGACAGAAATTAAGTCCAAGGGATGAGAGCATGACAAGACATAGGCTTGGGTGAGTGCTTTCATGTGTGGGTTAGCCAAGGGATTTTTGGGCTAGGATTTTGGTCTATGTATATAGGTATATATATGTGTGTGTACAATATAACCCTAATTGATGATAGTGAAATCAAATGAGCTATTTCTGTCTAATCTCTCTTCCTTTCTCCCTAGTTTTGCATGCCGCCAAAGGCAACACGCACCCCCTTCCTTAGAAGGGGGCGTGCGGTATCTAAAATCAAGCCTGGATCTAGGGCTTGATGGTTGCTGTCCCTAAAGAGTCCGAATCGCTATGGACTCTTATAGAGAGGGATCCATTACTGGTCTCCTCAGATCTATGTAGGTGCATAGCGGTCCTAACAATTGGTATCAGAGCGATACCAGGGTTTCAACAGTCGTGTCTCAATTGGTGGTGCCTTCAACATAAACACCAACTCATGTCGTAAAGTTGTCTCCAACATCTAGAGATCCAACTCTATCATCAAGCAAGGAAAGTCGGGGTTGAAAATCATCTTCAAGCAAAGCCAAATAGTCCAGCCACAAGACAAAAAAGCAAGTATTTTCCTGTTTTCAATTCTAATTGAGTAGGAGCTAGATCTCCTAAATAGGAGGAGCTTTGATTCTAATGGATCATTGGCTCGATGTGAATTACTTTGATCACTATGGGCATCCAGAAGGATCATCAGACTCAATGTAAATTACTTCTGCTGCTACGAGGACTCGATGTGGATCATGTTGGCCACTATAACTAATCGTAGACAGAATTCAAGAGCCAGATATGCCACATCAAGAAGTCAAATCATGCACCAAACTTCAAGGGGCCATAATTTGGTTATACAATATCCAATTTTGATAATTTTTTTGAAATTAGATATCTTCTTGAGATGCATAACTTTAGTATAGCCCTTAAAAAGACTAAATCGGATCAAAATTTTATTGTTTAGATATCAAAAATGCTAGTCAAATCGAAACTTTTCTTTTCAAGAAAAACTTTGATTAGAGATTATCTTTCAATCCATAGAAACTAAATAAAGTAATAGAAGACAAAGTTAATATAAAAATCAAGATCTATCCTTGATTCTATTGAATATGAGTTCAAAGTTTGATTATTTATAAAGTGCTTAGGATCTTAAGCATTGCTCCTTACCATAGATCTATTGAGCATATAATATTTTGACATTCATATGTTTTATTCATTATCAAAGTATTCTCTATGTATTTGTTGCGGTAGCTTGACTAATTCCAACTATGACTGAGGTGAATGAGAAGTATAAGGATCCAACTAGACTCAGATCCGATCCAGACTCAAATTTTTTGAGTTGGGGCTAAATTATATATAGACCTCTTCCGATCCGAATGATCCGTTGAGTCAAAAATTTTGACCATAGGCTTGACACAATCCAACCCGACCCTATCTTCTATTGAGTTGAGTCTAGTTTCTCACGACCAGATTCAACTCCACCCCTAATGAGAGAGAGAGAAATGGTAGAGAGAGAAGGACATAATCTTCCCTCTCCCTTTTCCTTTTTTTTTTTTTAATGAAAATGGAGGAAGAGGAGCGTGATGGCCGGTTGCCAGTGGCTGATGACCGAGGAATAGCTTGTAGCGATGGTGGGCAATGGAGAGCGGCGGGCGGTGCTGAAAAAGGAAGCAAAACACAAGAGCTGAAACAGGGGTTTTGGACTCCAGTCTGCTCATTAGCAACTAGAATTCGGCCATGGCCATGTACCAGAGCAAGCGACCAGAAAAAGGCATCGGTGAGGATTGCGACAACGGCAACATCGGTGGCAGTCAATGATTGAAAAAAAAAAAAAGGGTAAAAATAAGGAAAAGAAACCGAAACAAGGGCTGCAGTTTCCAATCATTTTTCGGCGATTAATTGCCAAAATCTGGGGTTGTGAACACTCAATCAAGAGGAGGAAGACTAGGGGAAGAAGAATAGAAGGATCGGGGGCTTCTTATCTCGCCTCCGACGAGTTTTGACCGCAGCCACGACAATAGTGGTGGTCGGCATTTGGGAAGAAAAAGTAAGAAAAAAAAAGGATCTTGATCGACTCTTGCAGGCCAAAGATCGGCGGTGGAGGCTGAAAATGCATCGAACGATGTCAGGCGGTTGGCCTGAATAGCACCTAACCAACGGAGTTCCTAATTTCTCGATCTCCTACTACTCCAAGTCTTTTTAAGAAACATGGCTTCCAAGGGCTTGTCTTTCTTTTTATATGTATGATGCACGTGCATGCCAAGTCTGTCCCTGCAATATGTTAAGCACGTGCTCGGGCTTTTTATAATTATTTAAATCTAGCTGCGATTGAGGCTAGCAAAATTTGATCCAACCCATCAGTTGATTCGTGTTCGACCTGCCACAAGTAGAGCTGAATTTGAACTAAAAAAATTCAGATCATAAATAGATCAATTTATTTAACATTAGAATCAGATATAGATTTCAGACATTAATTTATCTAATCCATTTAACCTATTTAATATTCAGTTTGGATAAAATCAGATAATCTGATTTATCTATTTAATCTATTTAAGATCTACTTAATCTATTTAAAATTTAAGATTATTTTTGTCCTATTTAACCCAACCTACAGTCCACTTAATGTATTTAACCTGTTTGAAACTTATTTAACCTATTTTTTTCTTATTTAACCCAATCTTTTTAACTTATTTAACTTGATTTGACCTATTTAATAAATAAGAAATGCAGGTTGGATCAGGTCATCTATTTAATAAATTGGTTGGGGCCATATGTAAATTTTTGATTTGTTGAAAAAATAGATTAGGTTTGGATTAATAAATTTTTAATCCGATTCACATCTGATCCAATCTGATTGCCACCCCAAGTTATGGCTGATTTTTGGGGTTAGACTGTGCATATTATGCCGGCCAAATGAACCAAGCCCAGCACACTGTCGGGCCCTATAGGGCTTGGGTATTACAATGTAAAGATTAAGTAGTTTCCAGTTCCAAGGGAGATGCCAAGATAGATTAAATTGGCACATAGGTAAAGATAGAATATTTTAGAGTATGTCTCCAATCTCCCATCTATTTCATTGCCCAAGCAACTGCAATAAAGTGAAAGGAGTCAAGGAACAAATAAACCGGCTAATTTGACTAGTCTAGAATTGTTGGTATAATCACCACACATTAAATTCAGATTTATCGTTAATATTCATGAAATACTAACAGATAGTCTTGATATGACAAGTGAAACATGAGAAGTGTTGTGGCAGTGGAAAACGTATCTTTAGTTCCACATCGGTTATGAGTCAAGAGAGAATATGACTTATATAGATTGGAACCTTCTCTCCCATGTGAAGTATCTTTTAAAGGACAAAATCGTGAGGCTCTAAATGATCAAGGCCCACTGAAGTCTAAAGATAGTCATAAGCCAAAGTGGACAACACCTCATATATGCAGGTTTAGTCCCACATCGGTTATGAGTCAAGAGGGAGTATAACTTATATGGATTGAAATATTTTTCCCTATGTGAGACACCTTTTAAAGGTAAAATTTTGAGGCTCTAAATGACCAAGACCCACTGAAGCCTAAAGATGGTCATGAGCCAAAGCAGACAATACCTCACATATGTGGGTGCGAAGTCAACCCAACCATCCGAGCCATTCAACCCATTAACTCTTGACCGCAACATTGGCATTCTCTGTGGAAAAAGTCTCATGCCTATATGCACATACTATCCCTTGACTAAGGGGCTATAGGGAGGGCATCTTTTGTCTTACATTGGAACCTTCTCTTCTACGTGACGTGCCTTTTAAAGGGCAAAACCGTGAGACTCTAAATGATCAAGGTCCACTAAAGCCTAAAAATAGTCATAAGCCAAAACAAATAATACCTCATGTATGTGCTTTAGTCCCACATCAGTTATGAGTCAAGAGGGAGTATGACTTATAAGGATTGAAAATTTTTCTCCCACGTGAGGCATCTTTTAAAAGAACCAAGGTCCACTAAAGCCTAAGACCCACTGAAGCCTAAAGATGGTCATGAGCCAAAATGGACAATACCTCACGTATATAGGTGCGGAGTCAACTCAACCATCCAAGCCATTCAATCCCTTGATCCTTGACCGCAACATTGGTGCACATACTTCTCCTTGATTGGGAGGCTATATTGTGGTATAGAGAGGGCATCTTTAGTCACACATCAGTTATGAATCAAAAGGGAGTATAGCTTATATGGATTGGTGCCTTTTAAAAGGCAAAACCACAAGACTCTAAATGACCAAGCTCCACTAAAGCCTAAAGATGGTCATAAGCCAAAATGGACAATATCTTAAGTATGCAGGTGTGAAGTTAACCCAACCATCTGAGTCATTCGACCTCTTGACAATATAAAGACGATCAGATATAGTCATTTTATCAAGCAGTAACAAACAATAGTGAACAATGTTGTTGAACAAAATAAATAATAATAATTAACTGTCATTTCGTTACATGCTCATCTCTTGGACTACATGTATATTTTTGATGAGCATCATTAATTAATTGACACAAACCTAACTCTAATAGTTTCAAACAAGACAAATGTGTATGACATGAATTAATTAACTTCCACGATCCCATCCATCTCTTTGTTTACTAAATTCCAAATCTCCAGTAGTCATCAGAGGAGACTAGAGAGTAGTCCTTCAACCTGTGAAGAGTCTGAGAAAGATTCCAAAGCCTAATCTAAGAAAGGCCATGAGATGGATGGATTCTGCATTCTTGGATCTATCATGCAACCAATCAATCTACAAGGGGTTGCAAGTGTTTGATTAAGAGAAATTTTGTGTACCACGGGAGGTGTAGAAAATCTGACATAGAGTGCACGTTTTATGTGATTGGTTTATGTAGCCATTGCTTTCCAACACGCATTTAATACCTACAATTTTATTTTTTAATTTTAAAAATTTTGCATGACAAAAATACCCATATTTTTTAAAAAATTATGACATCCTGTAGCATATTATGACTTCCTGTACATAGAATGTCATAACATCATCCAGAAAGTTATGACATTCTATAGCATATCATAACATCTTGCGTCAAATTATAATTTTCTGCATGTAGGATGTCATAATATTGTCCAGGATATCATAATATCGTCTAGAACGTCATAATATAGAAGGGGCATTTTTATCCAATCACTTTCTAAAACATATTTAATGCTTGCTGTTTCGCTTTTTCGTTTGAAAATTTTGAATAACAAAAATGCTCCTACTCTTAGAAAAAAATTATGACATCCTATGGCATATTATAAAATTCTGCGTCAAAATTATGATTTTCTGGATGCAGGATGTCATAATATTGACATAAGATACCATAATTTTTTACAAAAGATAGGAATGTTTTCATCATTCAAAATTTTCAAACAAAAAAGTGGAACTGTAGGCATTAAATATGCATTGGAAAACGATGGCTGCATGAATCAATCACATAAAACAGTGTGCTCCACATCGAATTTTCTACACTGCTTATAGCGGACAAAGAATTTTACATTTAAACAAATGTATCAAGAAACAGTGCCACTGCAGGAGGGTTTCATCAAAACCTCTCCCTAGAGCTAGTCTTTCAACATGGTTGTCTGAATACTAATAGTACATGCTGCTATAGCTGCCATGGGTGAGAAATATAAAATAGATGAGAATTTGAGGATTTTCTGAGTGTTATGATGAACCTATGTTCCTCTATTTTCTGCTAAGTGACATGATGGTGCATCTAAAATTTCTCCTTATGGGGCCTTGCATTTGATACTTTGGTGTACTAAAGGCTTGAGCCTACTGTCATTGGCTGGATTTGAGAGGATACAGAGTAGCTAGAGGCCCATCTGCTCTTCCATGATATTTGGACTTTCTTTCATGGTTTTATCATGATGTCCGTTCAGCATATCTTCCAAGAGGCGAATAACGTCATTGACTAGATCGTATCTTATATTGCTGAGCATATCGGAGACTGAACTTGATGATAAAATAAGACTTGTTCGCGAGTCCTACAAGACCTTTTTATTTTTTAATTTTTTGGGATGTTTGCACACTAGAGTAGCATAAGCACCCACTTGTATCAAAAAAAAAAAAGAAGAAAAAAAAAAGCGCGAGCCCAGCACATCCGCTAGAGTGGTGTGACTTTTCGGCTGCTCTCCCTAGTGGGAACCACAGAATGCAAGAGACCTCCTCGTGCCTTCAACGAATGCTGCATGCTTTCTTTTTATATTTCAGTTTACTGGCCTAAAGGCCTCAGATTGCTAAAAATATTTCATATTTCGTATGCAAAAGAGACCCACTCATAACAAAATTTGCAGTTACTGACCCCACAAATATAATTATACTGCCCAAAAAGAATTGGTGATGTAAAGATTAAGATAAGAACATTTTATAAGTGTATGTCTCCAATCTTACACCTTTTTCATTGCCCAAGCAACCGGATACAGTTGTGAGTCAAGGAACAAAAAAAGGGACTAATTTGACACGTCAAGAATTGTTGGTATAGTCACAAAACTTTAAACTTTAAATTCTAATTTATCTTTAATAATCTTGAACTATTAAGTGAAACATGGGAAGCATGGACTGGAACCACCGAGTTCAATACAATTCCGCATGATTTAAGAACAAAATCCAAACCAATATGAAGACAATCAGCTAAGTCATTTTATCAAGCAGTAACAAATAATAGCGATGTTTTTGAACAAAACAAACAATAGCAAGGACCTGCCATTTCATGACATGATCATCACCATACAATACATTCCAGCCTACAGTACTTCACATCGCTTTTATTTTTTATTAAAGAAAAACTGATATCTTTGAGGAAGCTATAAGTGCTTTTTACTTAAAGTATGACAGATCCTTTGAAGCATACAGTGCAAAGCAAACAAAGAACATCCGCCTTACCCCTGCTATGGGGTGATCTCCATAGAATCCCAATAAAAAAAAAAGGAATAACCCAGCCTTCAGACCAACTAAACCCCAAGAAAATGCATGAAGGAACAATTCAACGCAAAGGAAATCCCTCCGTCGTGCTGGTATATATACAAACGTCATGCATGCATGTCCTCCATCTTCATTCCTTCGAGCGCATTAGAAACAAACCTAAGGAGGCTCACATGGAAACAAAGGCTGCCGCTGGTCAGCTTGTGTACGAAGATTTCGTCCCTTCACACAAGGTGGTTAAAGAGGAAGGGACCGATACCCTCATCGTCGAGCTCTCAGGCATGGTCTTCTTTCTCTTCAATACAATAAGTTGTCATCATAGGTCCTTCAATGCATTTAGAAAGCTATAGAACTATAATTAGTTCTTATTGTGATCGAGGACTCATCACTTTCCCACATATGTGAAGTATTATCCGATTCAGTCTTTAGTATTATAACATAAGACCTCCTTGTCTTTTAAAAAATATCTCACGTGGAAGAGAAGATCACATTCTATACAAATCAAAATCCCTCTTGACTCACAATCCATATGGAACTATTGATGCCCTCCCACCTACACCACAACTATTTTCATATAAAGTTGAATTAATATATAAAGCTTCAATCAACTAGTTTACTTTGTACATATAGTGATAAGGTTTCTAATAGAAATATTGCAAATTTAAAGTAGAAGTCCTCATGGAATTCGAATAAGTCATGCCCAATATATAGTTTAAAATAACTTTTTTGCATGAATTACAGGATTATGAATATGTTGTAATGCATCTTCCTTGTTTAATTGTAGAATTTAAGAAAGAGGAAATCAGCATTTACTTTGAGAACTTTGATAATCTGAGAATTAGGGGGGAGCATCCTCTTGCAGACAACCGATGGAGTCGATTTCACAAGGACTTCCAACTAGATGGCTGCAATGAGATCCGTTCTAGGTTTGAGAATGGGCGTCTCGATGTGAAAATGCTTCCAAGTGCAAAAGCTGCCATCAAAATAAAAGAAACCACCGTAAAAGATCAGTCTATACAAACTCAGCAACCCAAGACGCCGAAACCGAGCACTGGTAAAGATGACATGATTGTTCCTAAGAAACAAGATGTAAAGGAAGTCAAACTGATCGATCCAAGAAAAGATGAAGAGAAGGTAGGAGAGAAAGGGAAGGATCAAACCGAAGAGAAGAAAGATAACGAGAAGCTTAAGGTACTTGAATCGGGCTTGGGCTTCTCCAAGCCCATGCAGCTCCTGGTTAACATAATTGTGGGCATTGTGATCTTGGTTGTGATGGCATTGTACATGACCTCCAGAAACTAAGATTTGCATGCTTCCATTGGGACATTGCTGGCATCTGTGGTTTATCAAATGCATATGATACCTAGAAGGAAAATAAAGTGAGACATTGTTGGCATTCTTTCTGTCACGCCCCAAATCCGAAATATAAGACGGCTATGCTACCAAGGAATGGAGCCCACGATAACATGACGCCAATACATCATAATCATCTAAAATCCAGATTCAATTTCTTTATTCATCAGATAATTAAACCAATATTGATTCAGAGCATCTAAATCCAAAAGCAAGTACCAACCCGAATCTCAACATTCATAATTAACTACAAATCCGTGATCATAAAATAAACTAACTTTCGCTACCAAATTTTTAAGCTTGCTATGCAGATCTTCAAATTTGAATTCTTTTTGCCGGTTCTAACCTTATTCCTCTGTTCAAATAAAAAAAAAATAAAAAGAACATGAGCTACACTAACTCAGTAAGTAGAACTTACGCTTCCTTATCGGATCAAGCATAAGTTTTTCATGATAATACAATATTTAAAAAATAACAGATAATACAAAATAAAGCATTTCATAGAGCATATAATAAAATGCATCATAAACCAATCATGTATGCGTAGAATCATGTATATTTCACAATCATGAATCATAAATCATTTTTATCATGTATTCATGTCAAGTTTCGAAACATTGCTCCTAGATATTCGTGCTAAGGTCACTATTATTCCCGTGACAGGGTCATGTTTCTTAATCGACAGAGTTTTTGATTCATGTGCCAACTTTATACCCACTGACAGGGCCATGTTTCATGTGGATGCTAGCTCCGAATGTCGATTTTTCCGAAGGGATTCGTTCATAGCTATCTGAGAGCCTTTGAAATCCTTATATCTTTTTCTTCTTATATACGTATACATAGATGGAAAAAAATATTGAAATTCATGCTTCATAATCATGCTCTTTTTATAAAATACATTCATAAAATCAATGCTCATAATAAAATATGATTTTTGACTTTACATATGCTGATCCTTAATTTATGAAAAACATGATTTCATTAATAATGATTCTTTGCATAGAAAATATGATCATTTAAAAATAAATAAAGAGCATAAGATCTACTTACCTCAATCATCCTAGATCTTTAGTCTTCCTTAAATGAATCAGATAATCCTATTTAAAATATTAAATCATGATCAATTTTTATTTTATAAATTCAATAAAATTAAATAATAACAGAAAGTGATTGATTGGGTGACCAGTCCGATAGACCACCCGGGCACTGAATCGATTACAGGTCATAGATCCCTAGAAGAGAAAAAGATGGCCCAATACAAGATCTACAAATCTTTCTTAGAGAAAGAAAAGAGGAGAGAGAAAATTTTTAGAGAGAGAAAGTGGAGAGGGAAGAGAGGGAAAGAGGGAGAAAGAGGGAAGAGAGGAAAGAGAGAGAAAATTCTCTATTTTTTTTCTTTTTTTTTCTTTTCTTTTTTTTTCCTTCCTTTTTCTTTTCTTTTCTTTTCTTCCCGTGGTCTTCCCTGGCCGAAACAGGGGACCGACAAATCCCCTCCCTTTGACCGGCCATCCGGGCTGCAGCCGGCACGGCGAAGGCCGGCGGCAGGGGGCAACCCTCTCGAGTTCGGAGAGGCCAAGGCTGGCGGTCGCCGACATCAAAAAATCAAAGAAAAGAAGAGACCAAACAGAGGGACCCTTCTCCTACGAAATCCGACGACACCTGTCACCGGTATTTGTGCACAGAGGCACGGAAAAAAAGAGAGAGGAGAGATGAAGAGGAAGAAGGGCTTACCTCAGCCTTCGGTGACCCTGCCAGCGAGAAATCACGGCAAGCATGAATCGAAGGGCTGCGGCTTCAATCGAGAAAATCGGAGAGAAAACACCGACGATCGTCGGTGATTGCTATGTCCTCTCACAGAGGAGAAGAGGGGGGTTTTTATAGGGCTCATCCTAGGGTCCTTCAATGGCCCTAGGACTCTAATTTTCAATCAAAATCGGGGAAGGAGAAGACTCCGATCGGGAGTCTTCTTCTCCAGTTTTTTTTTTTCTAGGTGGGCTTAATAGGCTTTAGGCTCAACAGGTCGGGTTATCACATTCTACCCCCCTTAAAAAAAATTTCGTCCTCAAAATTTAATGTACCTTCATTTTTAAATAAATATAGATATCTCGTCTTCATATCATCTTCAAGCTCCCAAGTAGCCTCTCTCTCCTCATGATTACTCCAATGAATCTTCACATATGGAATGATGCGTCGTCTTAGCACTTGCTCTTTTCAATCAATAATTCGGAGGGAAAACTCTTCATAAGTTAAGTCTTTATGAACTTGCAATGCCTCATACTTTACCATATTATTTGGATCAGGTACAAATTTTCTCAGTGGTGAAACATGAAAGACATTGTGCACTTTAGATAAATCCGATGGTAAGGGGAGTTCATAAACAACATCTCTTATTCGGCTCAAAATTTCAAAAGATCCAATATATCGCGGACTCAGCTTGCTATGTCTCCCAAACCTCATGATACTTTTTGTAGGTAATACTTTTAGAAAAATATGATCATCGATCTGAAATTCTAATTCTCTTCTTTTTCTATCTGTCCAACTCTTCTGTCTATCCTATGCTGCCTTGAGGCTTTCCTTGATCAGATAGATTTTCTCCCTAGCATCCTTTTATTATCAGTAAAATCTTTCCTTTTTATAACTAACGTATTTCATAATATCTTTTGATTTAAAGAATTAATATTTCTAATCAATTCAGACCACCACGCTTTTATTGTGCACTCTGATCTCAACTTATCAAATTATCTAAGTCTATCAAAAATAAAAATATCTTTGTATATTAAATCAATCAAAAATAGATCCAACTTTCAGATTTCATATAAAATTTAAGATAAAATTTATAGTTTTTTTGTCATTACTATCTCTTAGATATAGCACATCAAAATTAAATCTTCATCCACCTTCTATGTTGGAACTTATTATATAAGCTTCGCCACTCCTCAAGAATCCAATATGTCTAGAATTAATTTGAGTTAACTTTCGATTTACCTTACAATCATTTAGACAACTTCCAAACCAATCTTTCTTTGCAAAAAAAAAAAGTAACATCAAAATCAGCAAAGTTATAATATCCTTTATCCATATAAATTTAGCATTCTAATGTCATCAAATATACCCAACATAATATATCAATACCTTCCACTTCATTCTAGGGTCAACACTTCTCGTACTCAGGTCAATCCTACTAATTGGAATCCAAGATATAACTCGTCAATTCTATTATAGACATCATATGCTATTTATGCATAAATTTTATCATAATACCTATTGATTTGAAATCAAATTATTGAATCCTTTCTTTTATATCTATCATGTTTCTCATGATCTTGGCCTCAAGTTCAAATATCACTAAAGTCACAATCCCGAATAATAATAACCTTAAGCTCAAATACCACTTAAGTCATATTCTCTGATGATCATAACCTAAACTTTATATCATTCTATCACGTCCTTAATGATCATAATCTTAAGCTCTGATATTATCCATCATACTCCACTCTGTCACATCCTATTGATCATACATAAAGTTTTGATATCACTTCATAATCTCAGTGATCTTAAATCTAAGCTCTGTTATTATTCTATCATATCCTAATCACTTATATCATAATCCCAAGTGATCATAACCTAAGCTCTGATATCATAAAATGTCACACCCCATATCCAGGATATAACACAGCCATGCTACCGAGGGATGGAGCCCACGATAACACGAAGCCAATCCATCATAATCATCTAAAATCCATCAAATAAAAAATTTAATTTCTTTATTTATCAGATAATTAAACCAATATTGATTCAGAGTATTTAAATCCAAAAGCAAGTACCAATCCGAATCTCAACATTCATAATTAACTACAAATCCGTGATCATAAAATAAACTAACTTTCGCTACCAAATTTCCAAGCTTGCTACACATATCTTCATATCTGAATTTTTTTTGCCGGTTTTAACATTATTCCTCTGTTCAAACAAAAAAAAATAAAAAGAATATGAGCTATACTAGTCCAGTAAGTAGAACTTACGCTTTCTTATGGGATCAAGCATAAGTTTTTCATGATAATATAATATTTAAAAAATAACAGATAATATAAAATAAAATATTTCATAGAGCATATAATAAAACGAGTCATAAACTAATCATGTATGCATAGAATCATGTATATTTCACAATCATGAATCATAAATCATTTTTGTCATGTATTCATGTCAAATTTCGAAACATTGCTCTCAGATATTCATGCTAATCATTTTTGTCATGTTTCTTAATCGACAGAGTTCTTGATTCATGTGTCAACTTTATACCCACTGGCAGGGCCATATTTCATGTGGATGTTAGCTCCGGATGTCGATCTTTCCAAAGAAATTCGTTCATAGCTATCTGAGAGCCTTTGAAATCTTTATATCTTTTTTTTCTTACATACGTATACATAGATAGAAAAAAATAATAAAATTCATACTTCATAATCATGCTATTTTTATAAAATACATTCATAAAATCAATACTCATAATAAAATATCATTTTTGACTTTACATATGCTTATCCTTAATTTATGAAAAATATGATTTCATCAATAACGATTCTTTGCATAGAAAATATGATCATTTAAAAATAAATAAAGAGCATAAGATCTACTTACCTCAATCATCCTAGATCTTTAGTCTTCTTTAAATGAATCAGATAATCTTATTTAAAATATTAAATTTGGATCAATTTTTATTCTATAAATTTAATAAAATTAAATAATAACAGAAAGTGATTGATTGGATGATCAGTCCGATAGACCATCTGGGTACTAAATCGATTCGGGGTCATAGGTCCTTAGAAGAGGAAAAGATGGCCCAATACAAGATCTACAAGTCTTTCTTAGAAAGAGAAAAGAAAAGAGAGAAAATTTTTAGAGAGAGAAAGTAGAGAGAGAAAGTGGAGAGGGAAAAGAGGGCAAGAGGGAGAAAGAGGGGAGAGAGGAAAGAGAGAGAAAATTTTTTCTTTTTTTTTTCTTTTTCCTTTTCTTTTTCTTTTTCCTTCCTTTTTCTTTTCTTTTCTTCCCGTGGTCTTCCCTGGCCGAAACAGGAGACCGACAGGTCCCCTCCCTTTGACCGGACGTCCAGGCTGCAGCCAGCATGGTGAAGGCCGGTGGCAGGGGGCAATCCTCTCAAGTTCGGAGAGGCCAAGGCCGACGGTCGACAGTGATCGCCGGCACCAAAAAATCAAAGAGAAGAAAAGACCAACCAGGGGGTCCCTTCTCCGATGGAATCTGACGACACCCGTCGCCGGCAGTTGTGCACAGAGGCACGAAAAAAAAGAGAGAGGAGAGAGGAATAGGAAGAAGGGCTTACCTCAGCCTCCGATGATCCCGTCGGTGAGAAATCACAGCGAGCATGAATCGAGGGGCCGCAGCTTCAATCGAGAAAATCGGAGAGGAAACACCAGCAATCGTCGGTGATTGCTATATCCTCTCATAGAGGAGAGGAGAGAGGTTCTTATAGGGCTCATTCTAGGGTCCTTCAATGGTCCTAGGACTCTGATTTTCAATCGGAACCGGAGAAGGAGAAGACTCCAATTGGGAGTCTTCTTCCCTTTTTTTTTTTTTTTTTTTTGGGTGGGCGTAATGGGCTTTAGGCTCAACAGGCCGGGTTATCACACTTTCTATTTGAAATGGCCTTGTGTATTCTGGAGAAATTTTGTGCATAGAGGGAGACAATCCTAAAAACTTAGGTAGAGAAGAGATGGCATTGCAGATATTACATAAAATAGATATTTCCTTAAGATAAGATGTTATGGTTGTGTCCAATCACCAGTAAATTGATAAGTATGATATTATTAGTCAGGATAAGATGATAAGGAACAACATCATCTATCTATGAGATGATAAGCATAAGACTCCCTCTCAAGTGATCCGCCCATAACTGTGCAAGGGAGTAAGCATAATGAAGCTACATCCATCACTATTCTTGCTCTATCTTAGAAATTCTATTATTTAATTTTGTTAATTGCAAAATTACCCAACTGAGTGCAGTTGCAAAGCAATCCCAAACTAGATGACATAGGAAGTACTCAGCAATCTTTCTCCCCTTCTACCAGAGTGCACCAATTTGGGGTAAGGCTTTAACTTAACAGTCCTTTTGAAGTAAATATCAAATTTATAATCCTTTATAAGAAGTAAATATGCTATTGAAAGGGCATATTGCTTTCTAGCACAACGCTTTAAAAGCACTCCTTTCGCAGCAAATTTCAAGGTACACAGTGAACCCACCTCAATTGGAACATAAACATGCACTCGGTGGGAATTAAATATCTAAAAAAAAAAAAAAGGATACTTCATCTTTTGCTTGCAAAAGAGACCCACTCATTAGCCTCAGGAAATATGATTGTGTACTGCCCAAAATGTGTTGACGATGTATGTCATGCTCTTGACCCAAAATTATGAGCTTGAGTCACGATGACTATCGCATACTCATCGTAAATTCTGTCCATAAACATGCAAGATATCTCAACATAATATCATAAAGCAAATAGTTGAATATATAAATAATTGATTAAGTAAATCCAAAATTTAAATTACTAAATTTCATACTTTAATATCTCACAAAATCTAATAATATTCAAAAGATCTTATATCAAATTTAGGTAAAATCTTAATTTAAAATAAAGAGACCAAAATTTTGCTTCCAATCACTCTTTCAAAAGATATGGAATAATGAGCTACATAACCCAATAAACAATGAATACTTTAGCAAGATAAATCAAACAATTAAATAAGTAACAACTTTTAAAAAATAAGCATATGAAATTCATTAGCTCAAAACCAAATCCACATATGCAGTACAATCAAAATATTACGCATGCTAATTTCAATCTTTTTGAAAAATAATTTTTTTATTTATAAATCTAATTGTTTTAAATATCAAGTTCATCTCATCAGCTATGAGCTATGACCATATTTTCTCTATGTCAGGGTTATAATATAGTAAATCTTCTTGTGGAAAATCTTTCAGGATAAAACATATACCAACATTCAACCCTATTTGCAAGGTATTTCATCAATATTTAACCCCTATTGGCAGGATCTTTGTATTGTGCGACTTTCACAGCAAGCCTCCCCTTTTATGGCATAAACCCTTCAAGACTAATCAAGTGCTAATATATTACCTTCCACTATGGGATTCTTATATAGTCAAGCTAGATAAAAGTTCAAAATAATCGTGTAGTTTCATATCTCAATTCAACAAAAATATAAGAAATCATGCGATATCGAAATCGATCAAGTATAATCCATAACAAAATTAACACTTTCGATGATGTATCTTTATAATATTCCAAAATAAAGTATATCCAATAATAAAATACTATTTATCAAATTCATGCATCAAGAATAGTATGATTCAAAATCTATGAATATAATAATTTTATAATTTGCTAATAAATTAGGAAAAATGAAATATTACATACATTACAAATTATTGTCTATATCCAAATAATTCTAAAAAAAATTTCTCCTCAAAATCCCAATTATATATCATATCATACTCTCCCCTTGCAGGACATCTTCTTATCTAGGCAATTTATCCCTACATAGATTCGTCTCCAATAATCAAAGAGTATTAGTGGCATAAGATTTGAAAAGCATGAGGAAAAGGGTCGAGGGACAGTGCCAGTTGAGCAATGGTGTTGAATGTCTCAAGTCAATCTGATTGGTTTAAACACAAAATAAGAATCTTGCTTAGGTATGTATATATAATACTATAGTAAATATTAATGGTGGAATCTGGTGGTGCGCGGCATGGTCTAGGAATGGGGGTCAGCACACTACATGGAGGCAGCACTAGTATGCTGCCCAGTGGCCTGGGGTTAGACTCATCTTACTGAGGTTATCATAGGTTACGAGGAAGGGATCCTCTAGAATCCACCAAGATCGTAGATAAGATTGTAAATGGATCGGATTGACCAATGACCCAACCCAACCCAATCTGACCCAACCTGGTTAGACCCAATCTGACCTATAAGGACTCATTGGGCCGAGCCAGATTCTAAAATTGAATTTATTCTATTTTTCACATCGAAACTAGATTTATTGAATTTTGACCTCACCTGACTCTCCTGATCCAACTCTGTAACTCCATCTCTACTCTTTCGACTCCAACTTTTGAGCCCCATCCCAATTTCCAAAGGCCAAATCCAAATCGATCTCTCTTTCAGTCCTATATTCAAAATTTTCTATTTCATTCCCCTTTCTCATCTCTATTGATCTCCCCCTTAGGTCATGAAAAACCCTAAATCTTGTAGTGAATTGATCTCTTTGACACCTCATGACTTTGGCATTCTCTGAATTTGGCATGCTTTATCCAAGGTATTCCCCACCTCCAAAACCCTAGATCTTGTAGCTTACCCTATCCCTCCACCATTATCTCATGATATTACTCCATATATCCTCCCATTGAAACCTTAGGTCTTTGCCTACCTTGTTCTTTGCCATCCTCCCTTTTTCCTCCTCTAGATATTACTTAAGAAATTTTGATTCATGAATCTTTTAATTTTTGCTCTTTTTTTTTTTACTTCTTGTAATGTTTGGCAATGTCTACCGTAGTGCTACAAAATTGAACTAAGTGGTGCATGACTAGCTCGGCACCACCAGCTTGATAAAAAAAAGTTGATTGTGTTTGTTCAGAAAGGAAGCCAACCTCAAGCATCAATCTAAGCTCAGCTTATAATATAAAGCAATCGAGCACAAATGTTAGATAATTTACAAAAACTATAGATTATGAGGATAGGTTTCATGAACAGCATAGATACATGGATCATAAGGCAAGCTTCAATTATAGTTGCACCGATCAACTAAGCTCATCCAGCTAGACCTAAATAACCTAAAGCCCGGCTCAGCCTGGTTTGAGTGATTTAAAATAGAGTCTCCCTCTTTGATTTCTAATTGCAAAACTAGATCAAGCTAGACAACATCATTATTCAATTTTAGATCTTTTATTATTTAGCTCAAATAATGGTCAAATTTAAAAGAGTTAATTCCTGCAAATGTCAAATTCTTTGGTTTAGAATTAAAATTTTGATTTTCTCTTTCTCAAAAATCTTCGGTGTTTGCTAGTTTTCTTTATTTGTCTCCTTTTTCTGTGTTATTTCTATTGTTATTTAGCCATTTCGGTTCAAATTTGAATGAGCTGTAGAGGAGGTTGAAATTCTTTGAATTAAAAGTGAACTTGAGAATTTGATTATTGCTACGATTGCACAACTTTAAGGCAATGACACTTTACTTTTATTTATTTGTTTATATACTTGTACGGTGGGTTGCTATCACTCATTATTTATTCTTCTGTTGATTACATGTTTGTATGGTGACTTGAGTCCCTTTATCATTCATTCAAATATTTTATAGGGATTCTTACTATTAGACTAATATTTTATCTCTAACATTTTTAGGGCATTAGGAGATTTAGTGATGTGTATAGTTATATAGGATCGTATTAGATATTATTGTATTAGATATTACTGAATCTTGAAATGTTTATGATGTAGTTACATATTCGCATTTTGATGAACTATTTTTGGATACAAATGTTTATGTTTGAAATTAGGTTTGTATATTTTAAAGTTGGAGAACTTGGTTGCCTTATTTTAAAGATCTAATTTAGTTGTATTTCATGCTTATGTATTTTTATTAAATTCTATGTGAAATAGGTTTATATCTATTGTTGGGTATAAAATACCCACAGCCGGAACCCACGGCGGAACCACCATCAGCAAGTGCAGCTCCGCCCGGATTCCTACGGGAGCCGAGCTCCACCGCCATCAGCAAGTGCAGCTCCGCCCGGACTCCTACGGGAGCCGGGCTCCATCGCCATCAGCAAGTACAGCTCCGCCCGGACTCCTACGGGAGCCGGGCTCCACCGCCATCAGCAAGTGCAGCTCCGCCCGGACTCCTACGGGAGCCGGGCTCCACCGCCATCAGCAAGAGCAGCTCCATCCGGACTCCTACGGGAGCCGGACTTCGCCGACGACATCAACGCAGCTCCGTCCGGACTCCTACGGGAGCCGGACTCCGCCGCCGACATCAGAACAGCTCCGCCCGGACTCCCACGGGAGCCAGGCTCCGCTCTCAATATCAACTGCTGGTAAGCTCAATCCGGACTCCTATCAGAGCCGGACTTCACCCTTAACTTTGTTTGCAGCGCTGCTCCGCCCGGACTTCTACGGGAGCCGGGCTCCACCGCCATCAGCAAGTGCAGCTCCGCCCGGACTCCTACGGGAGCCGGGCTCCACCGACGACATCAGCGCAGCTCCGTCCGGACTCCTACGGGAGCCGGACTTCGCCGACGACATCAGCGCAGCTCCGTCCGGACTCCTACGGGAGCCGAACTTCGCCGCCAAACAGCTCCGCCCGGACTCCCACGGGAGCCGGGCCCCGCTCTCGGTATCAACTGCTGGTAAGCTCAATCCGGACTCCTATCGGAGTCGGGTTTCACCCTTAACTTTGTTTGCAGCGCAGCTCCGCCCGGACTCTTACGAGAGCCGGGCTCCACCACCGACAGCAGTTGCAGCTCCGCCCGGACTCCTACGGGAGCCGGACTCCGCCGTCGACATCAGAGCAGCTCCGCCCGGACTCCTACGGGAGCCGGACTCTGCCCACGACCCCTACCGCCAGGAGGACCTCACCCGCACCTCAACAGAAACCGGGCTCCGACCGTTACCGAGCTTCAATCGACAGATCCACGCCCCCTGACAGGCCCTCAAAACGACCATGACCCTGCTCCACTTCCTGTGGCGGACTCCGCGCAGCACCATCATTCCCTGGCAAGCCGCTGTAACCATAGCCGCCCTGCTCCACTTCCTGCGGCGGACTCCGCACAGCTCCGCTATCCCCAGGCAGGCCACAGCGACAGCCACGAACCTGCTCCACCTCCTGCGACGGATATCATGCGATTCTCCTGTCCGCTGACAACGAACGCTGCTCCACCCCTCATAACAGATTCCACGTGGCGAGTCGAGGTGATGCCCACGTGTCTGCTCCATTATCTTTCGCAATCAATTCCCCTGACCGTGGGCGGCCCACTACCAGGCGGTTACAAACGTCGCCATCAGTCCGTTGCCTCCCCCGCCTATAAAAGGGGGACTCAGATACGTTATTCTTTAAGCTCTTTTGCCTTATCTCAAAACTCTGCTAAACTCTCCGTTCGAGCACTCCATTCTTGTTGAGGCAGAAAACTGACTTGAGCGTCGGAGGGTCTTGCCGGAGCAACCCCACCTCCGGTTTAGACTTCCCTTGCAGGTCCCGACGGCGACCGCAGCTTCCTCAACTCCAGCCTCTCCGGTGCAGGTGGATTTTTGCACCAACAGGATTGGCGCTAGAGGAAGGGGCCCTGTGTCTTCGCAGCACCCTTGTTCTTGAAGGAGCGCTCAACGGAGCCGCCTCCGGCCATCTCTCCGTCATCTACTCCTAATCCTCCCCCACGAGATCGACACCCGATGCCTCCGCGCAGGGCGTCCACCCAGCGGTCCACGGCCTCCGCGGCCAGATCTCAGGCTCCGGCCTCCCCTCCCGTTTCTCAGCCAGCTCCTCCTCCCCCTCCGGCGACGGCGGTCGGCGCGGAGCAGTTTGACTTGCTGGCACAACAAGTCAAGGGCCTCGTCGAGGTCGTACAGGCAATGCAGCAGCAGCCACCGCAGGCGTCAGCGCATCCGGAAGGGGCATCTCCGGAATGCCAGAACCCGACGGTGGGGCGGGCCACCTGGGCCAGCCGCCCCGTCCTTCCCGGGAAGGCGAATCCAAGGGTGGAGAGCCCTCAGTCGGACCACGACTCCACCCCTGGGAGATCCCTGCCCCCGTTCTGCCAAAGGACCCTCGAGACTCGAAGTCGAGAGGATTTCCTGGATCGGAGGCTCCAGGAGATGAACCGGCGGATCGAAGAACTCCGCCATGCGCCTCCCGCTTACAGTGAGGATATCTGCACTGACCCTCCCTTCTCCCAAATGATTATGCAGGAACCGATCCCGCCGAATTTCAAGCTCCCCCAGTTTGAAAGCTACGACGGGACGTCGGACCCGGTGGACCATCTGGAGGCCTTCCGAACGATGATGCTGCTTCATGGTGCTCCCGACGCCATCTTGTGCCGGGCTTTTCCGTCTACTTTGAAGGGAGCAGCGAGGAACTGGTACTCGGCTCTGAAGCCGGGTACCATATTCTCCTTCGACCAAATGAGCCACCAATTCGTGGCCCATTTTGTCAGCAGCCGACGTCCCCGGAAAGGCTCGGAGTCCCTCATCAACATCAAGCAAAGGGAAGGGGAGTCCATACGGGCCTACATCAACCGCTTCAACATCGCGGCGTTGGAGGTCCGGAACTTGGACCAGTCGGTTGCCATGGCCGTCCTGAAAGGTGGCCTTCAGAAGAATGACCTCTTGTACTCCCTGGAGAAGAAGTACCCCAGGGATTTTGCTGATCTGCTGGCTCGGGCTGAAGGATACGCCCGAGCGGAAGAGGCCTTCAAAATGAAGGATGAAGAGACTGCGAGGGAGCGTCAGGCGGGAGATTCTGGTAAGCTCGCAGTTGAGAAGAGGCCAAAGGAAGTCCGGCCTCGCTCCCGATCTCCTCCTGGGCACAAGCGCGCCCATACTCCCCCCCGGGCACACAGGCAGAGGAGCCCGGACAACAGGTTTCGGCGGGGCTCCCCACCAGGGAAGTTCCGCAACTATGCCTCCCTCAATGCCTCGAAGGCTCAGGTACTGATGGAGGTCAGGGAGCTGCTCCCTAGGCCGGAGAGGATGCGCACGCACCCCGGGAAGCGCAACCCCAACAAGTTCTGTCTCTACCACCGCGACCACGGCCACAACACCGAAGAGTGCATCCAGCTCCAGGACGAGATCGAGGAGCTCATCCGGCGAGGTCGGCTCGACAGATTCATCCGCCGTCGGCCTGAGGGTAGAGGAGACCGGCCAAGAGCCCTCCCACCGCCCGAACCACAGAAAAGGGAGGAGCAGCCCGGGGACCGGCCTCCTATTGGGACCATCGACTCCATCGTCGGAGGGCCTCAAGGAAGAGCGGGAGAACTGTAAATGTATCACTTACTATTTCATTTTGAATCTACCTTTCTTTCTAGCTAACGCACCCCTCCTACTTAACGCGGATGTATTATGACTGGATACGACCCCTCCAAAAATAACGGCCATGTCAGGAACAGGAGGAAAACCTCGTCCTGGCATGAGCAAAGTCAAAGGCCCGGTTCTTTTAGACCGGATGGGAGGAGAGGCCTTACAACGCCCTAATGTGCCCCCACAGCCCTGTTAGGGACAGGAGGAGAACCTCGCCCTAACTTGAGCAAAGTCGAAGGCCCGGTTCTTTTAGACCGGATGGGGGGAGAGGCCTTACAACGCCCTAATGTGCCCCCACAGCCCTGTTAGGGACAGGAGGAGAACCTCGCCCTAACTTGAGCAAAGTCGAAGGCCCGGTTCTTTTAGACCGGATGGGGGGAGAGGCCTTACAACGCCCTAATGTGCCCCCACAGCCCTGTTAGGGACAGGAGGAGAACCTCGCCCTAACTTGAGCAAAGTCGAAGGCCCGGTTCTTTTAGACCGGATGGAGGGAGAGGCCTTACAACGTCCTAATGTGCCCCCACAGCCCTGTTAGGGACAGGAGGAGAACCTCGCCCTAACTTGAGCAAAGTCGAAGGCCCAGTTCTTTTAGACCGGATGGGGGGAGAGGCCTTACAACGCCCTAATGTGCCCCCACAGCCCTGTTAGGGACAGGAGGAGAACCTCGCCCTAACTTGAGCAAAGTCGAAGGCCCGGTTCTTTTAGATCGGATGGGGGGAGAGGCCTTGCAACGCCCTAATGTGCCCCCACAGCCCTGTCAGGAACAGGAGAAGAACCTCGTCCCGACATGAGCAGAGTGGAAGGTCCGGACTCCCACGGGAGCCGGGTCCCCACGACAAAGGTAAGCATCGCCCGGACTCCTACGGGAGCCGGGTTCCGCCGCCAAGGTAAGCATCGCCCGGACTCCTATAGGAGCCGGGTTCCGCCGCCAAGGTAAACTCCACCCGGACTCCTACGGGAGCCGGGTTCCACCGCCCAAGAAAGACTTCACCCGGACTCCTACGGGAGCCGGGTTCCGCCACCAAGGTAAGCATCGCCCGGACTCCTACGGGAGCCGGGTTCCGCCGCCAAGGTAAGCATCGCCCGGACTCCTACGGGAGCCGGGTTCCGCCACCAAGGTAAACTCCACCCGGACTCCTACGGGAGCCGGGTTCCACCGCCCAAGAAAGACTTCACCCGGACTCCTACGGGAGCCGGGTTCCGCCGCCAAGGTAAGCATCGCCCGGACTCCTACGGGAGCCGGGTTCCGCCGCCAAGGTAAGCATCGCCCGGACTCCTACGGGAGCCGGGTTCCGCCGCCAAGGTAGGCTTCACCCGGACTCCTACGGGAGTCGGGTTTCTACGCCAAGGAAGAGTTCACCCGGACTCCTACGGGAGCCGGGTCCACGCGACAAGGAAGGCTTCACCCGGACTCCCGCGGGAGCCGGGTCCCCACGACAAAGAAGAGCTTCACCCGGACTCCTACGGGAGCCGGGTTCCGCCGCCAAGGTAAACTTCACCCGGGCTCCTACGGGAGCCAGGTTCTGCCGCCAGGAAAGCTTCGCCCGGGCTCCTACGGGAGCCGGGTTCCGCCGCCAAGGTAAACTTCACCCGGGCTCCTACGGGAGCCGGGTTCTGCCGCCAGGAAAGCTTCGCCCGGGCTCCTACGGGAGCCGGGCTCCGCCGCCAAGAAAGCCGGGCTCCATCCGCTACTTCGCCAGCAAGGGTTAAGAATGGTGGCAAGGCTTGGCCACATGACGAGATCGGATGGAAGGGAAGAGCCCCTTCCCACGACGACCTCTAAGCCAAACAGGAGAAAGGGTCAACGAACGACAATATTGGTGCTACACGCGGACAAGGTAACACAAAATGCTTTTTCCTCATTTCCGATATATGTACTACAGGGCCAGGACGGCCAGAGAAAGAGGGACAAAACGACAAGAAAAGAAAAGGGGGTGACTACAAAAGAACTCTAAGGAGGTCCTGCTCCCTCTAACCTAGGGTGATCACCTCCATCCCTCGACCAGGACTGCCTCAGGCTCTCCACCGTTTCCTCTAGTTCTTCCTTCTTTTGCAGCATATCCTGGAGCACCTGACGAAGTCGCCGGCTCTCAGCCTCCGCTTCCCGATGCCACTTCTGCAAAACTTCGGACTCCTCCTCTGCATCCGCGACGGCCTTCCGCTCAAGTCCCAGTTGGATTTTTACTTGTTGAAGTTCGGCTGTCTTCTCCCCAAGGGAGACAGAAATCCCTTCGACAGAGCCTCTCAGGGCTTGGAGCTCTTCGTTATCTTGGGCGTTAGCAAGCTGCGCCCTAGTAACCAACTGCCTCTGGAGACGAACCACCTCGTCCGCCACTCGACGGAATCTCCCCTTGTACTCCTCTACTTGTCGGCGCCAGCTGGCCCGCTGCACATCGTGGCTCATCTCAGCATCTTGAAGCTGCTTCTGGAGGTCGGAAACCTTTTGTGACCATATCTGCTCATCTCGCGCCGCGAGCCGAGGTGAGTTCCCTTCCAGTTGGCCGATCCTCCTCTTTGCAGCCGACAGCTCCACTTTAAGGGCGCTGATCCTGGCTTCTTGAGCCCAAGTTCGGTCGCTGGCGCTCTTCGTGCATTCTTCGAGCTCCTTCGCGAAGTTCGCCTTCCTCCGGCTGTAGTCCATGATTGCCTTCACCTGGAGACTCCTGAAGTGGGCGGCCTCAGCGGCGGCCTCGGAATAGCATTTTTTTGCCTGGCGGAGCTCGCCCTCCGACTTTTTTAACTTCTTCGTCAGGTGGAGGACCTCCTTTTTTAGCCGTTGGATAGTTGACTTCAGCGGGACCCCCAGGGGCAAGGGAAGTGCTTCGGCAGGACACTGCCATCGGAAGATGCAAACGTCAGAGACCAACTCGTTACAAGAAGAAAGGCAGAAAAGAAGAAGCAGGGGGAAGGAAAGGCCATCCACAATAAGAAGTTCGACTTTATTGATTAATTTTGAAGACAAGCGGAAAGAAAATATGGCGACAAAAGAAAGATACAAGATCGGAGGTCTCAGACCTCGGGGGCAGGGGGTGGAGAGCTCGGCGCGGGGGGCGCGACTGCGGTAGCAGCGGACGAAGGGGCGGCCTCATCGTCAGACTCCTCCAAAAAGCCGAGATCAAGGTCGAGATATCTGCTGGCCACCCTCTCTCGGCAGAGCTCGAACCCCTTGGTGAACGCCTCCAGGCCGAACTGGACGTTCAGCTCCCTCATCTCCGCGGAGGTCTTGAACTCCTCCACCGCAAGGGACCTGGCCTCCGAGACCAGAACCGGAGTTTGCTCGGCCAGATGGGCAACCTCGGCCTCCGCCTTCCTTGCCGACTCCTCCAAGCTTCGCCTCTCCTCCTCCCGGACACGTCTTTCCTCTTTCCGGTCTTGTCTCTCTCTCTCCAGGGTCTCCCGGAGGGCGGCCACCTCGGTCGTCTTCGCTTGAAGACGAGCAACCTCATCTTGGCAGCGCTCCTCCGCCCGAAGAAGGTCCCTTCTCATGCGGCCCGACGCCTCGACATAGGCGAAGAGCTGGTGCCCGATCTGCAAAGACAGATAGAGAGTTACAACGAAGATCGAGCAACTGTGCCAGTAAAAATCCGCTTACCTCAAGAAAGGACCCCAAGGTGTCCCAGGCCCGCTGCTCGGGATCGGCACGGTCGATCCTCTCCACGATATCGGACAGAATGCAACCATCGAGCAGCCGACGGATCAGAGCCTTGTCGTTGAAGGGGTTCTCCGATCCCCCCTCGGAGCAGACGGACTCGTCTGCAGCGGGTCGGTGGCTGCTCGGCCTGCGGGCCATCGATTTTCTCCTCCTCCCCGCGGCGGGCGCCTCCGCGGGGCGGACCTCCGGAATGGGGACCCCGATCGGTGGGCTCCTTGAGGGAGCCCGGGGGGCCGCTGGCTCGGCATCCGAAGGAATGTCGATTGCCGGGGTCGCCTGGATGGGCGCAGCCAAGCTCGTCTCCTCCACCCTGGCCCTCTTCGCCGAGCCAGAAGTCGTCGCGCCCTTCCTTTTCTGGGCTCTCATGGCCTTGGCGAGCATCCGTGTGGCTTCGGCGTCCATTGCTAAAAAAAAAAAAAAAAAAAAAAACAGGAAAAGAAAAGAAGAAGGAAAAAGCAGCACCAATCAGTCCAAAAAAAAAAAAAAAAAGAGAGAGAAGAAGAAGAAGAAAAAAGAGAAAGAGAAAAGAGGAAAAAGGAGAGAGAAAGAAAGAGAGGGAAGAAGAAGACAAGAAAAGGAAAGATGTATACTTGCTGGATCCTGAGGGCTCAGGCCGATGTTGAAGAGAAGCGGCTCCCTCAGTAGGTTTGGAAGGGAAGGAGCGGGGTAACTCAGGAGCTTCTGGGCGGCCTGAAGGTCGTCCTCTCCCAGGCTGGGAGCCCGGCGGACGGAATCCCTAAGAGACCCCCAAGGGGGCAGGCCCAATTCCAGGGTCGGACAGTAAATGAAAAGAAATTTCTCCTTCCAGTTGTGAATCGAAGAAGGGGCGCCCTTCAGCAACCCCTTCTTACCGAACTGGGGGGAGAAGTACCACCAATCCTTCGCTGAAGGATGGCGTTTGAAGGTATAGAAATGTCTGAACAGGGAGAGGGAAGGCTGGACCTCGGCTATATGACAGAGGGAGAGAAACCCTATCAAAAACCTAAAGGAGTTCGGGGCAACAGAGGCGAGAGAAATATCTAAGAAACGAAAGAAGGTGGCAACAAAAGCAGGAAGCGGAAGCCGGAGTCCGGCACGGAATGCCTCCTGGTACAAACAAAAGCGACCAGGAGGGGGAGCGCTGGCCCGGTCAGAGGGCCAGGAAGCTCCAGGTCGTACTCTGAAGGGACCCCGTACCGAGCCCTTATCAGAAGAAGTTCGTCCGGAGTCGACGAACATGGAATGGCACTCGGTGCGAAAACCGGGCGAGACCCTGCCCCGAACGCGGGTTCGTCCACAGAGACAGGGGCCTGGGGGTTGGAAGCAGAAGAACTCCCAGAACTTACGGGGGCAGAAGAATCGGAAGATATTTTTCTTTGGGGGAGAACCTAAAGGACCCTAGAAAAGCAAGCCGAGAAGGGAGGGAGACGCCGGAGGTCAACTCAGGAGAAGACACAAAAGAAGTGGAAGGAGGAGAGGACCCTAGGCGGTAAGAAAGAGAAGGTGGGCACTAACCTATCTTACTCTGGGGGCCAGGGGAGCGAGAAACGGAAGGCGCCTATGGCTCGAGAGGGCGTTCGCTAGAGCAGACTCTCGGGGAGATGACAGACGCCAGCAAGAAATCAGAAGCGGAGTGGGGCGTCTGAACGGGGGAGGATGGGTTTAAATAGACCCTGGGATCCGACGCCATAATGATCCCGAATCCCCCCAGGCCAGTCCGCATCCGGCACGTGTCCCACTCCCCGTGGCAGACGGCTGAAGGCGGCTGGTGGTTGGCAGGGTCATAATTGCACCGTACCTAGGCCAGCGTACCTGCGGGGTCTTCGAAGCGTCCCCTCGTACCGCCCCAATTCGAAAAGACTCTGGCACGCGCTCATTTAATGCCAAAATATCTGGGAGCGGTGGGGCGCGGGATTCGAAGAGACGGTTCCGGCTGTACTTCTATGTACTTCCTTCATTTGAAATTCAAAACTCGGATGTAGGGGGACTGGTGTTGGGTATAAAATACCCACAGCCGGAACCCACGGCGGAACCGCCATCAGCAAGTGCAGCTCCGCCCGGATTCCTACGGGAGCCGGGCTCCACCGCCATCAGCAAGTGCAGCTCCGCCCGGAATCCTACGGGAGCCGGGCTCCACCGCCATCAGCAAGTGCAGCTCCGCCCGGACTCCTACGGGAGCCGGGCTCCACCGCCATCAGCAAGTGCAGCTCCGCCCGGACTCCGATGGGAGCCGGGCTCCACTGCCATCAGCAAGTGCAGCTCCGCCCGGACTCCTACGGGAGCCGGGCTCCACCGCCATTAGCAAGAGCAGCTCCATCCGGACTCCTACGGGAGCCGGACTTCGCCGACGACATCAACGCAGCTCCGTCCGGACTCCTACGGGAGCCGGACTCCGCCGCCGACATCAGAACAGCTCCGCCCGGACTCCCACGGGAGCCGGGCTCCGCTCTCAATATCAACTGCTGGTAAGCTCAATCCGGACTCCTATCAGAGCCGGACTTCACCCTTAACTTTGTTTGCAGCGCTGCTCCGCCCGGATTCCTACGGGAGCCGGGCTCCACCGCCATCAGCAAGTGCAGCTCCGCCCGGACTCCTACGGGAGCCGGGCTCCACCGCCATCAGCAAGTGCAGCTCCGCCCGGACTCCTACGGGAGCCGGGCTCCACCGCCATCAGCAAGTGCAGCTCCGCCCGGACTCCGATGGGAGCCGGGCTCCACTGCAATCAGCAAGTGCAGCTCCGCCCGGACTCCTACGGGAGTCGGGCTCTGCCCACGACCCCTACCGCCAGGAGGACCTCACCCGCACCTCAACAGAAACTGGGCTCCGACCGTTACCGAGCTTCAATCGACAGATCCACGCCCCCTGACAGGCCCTCAAAACGACCATGACCCTGCTCCACTTCCTGTGGCAGACTCCACGCAGCACCATCATTCCCTGGCAAGCCGCTGTAACCATAGCCGCCCTGCTCCACTTTCTGCGGCAGACTCCGCACAGCTCCGCTATCCCCAGGCAGGCCACAGCGACAGCCACGAACCTGCTCCACCTCCTGCGACGGATATCATGCGATTCTCCTGTCCGCTGACAACGAACGCTGCTCCACCCCTCATAACAGATTCCACGTGGCGAGTCGAGGTGATGCCCACATGTCTGCTCCATTATCTTTCGCAATCAATTTCCCTGACCGTGGGCGGCCCACTACCAGGCGGTTACAAACGTCGCCATCAGTCCGTTGCCTCCCCCGCCTATAAAAGGGGGACTCAGATACGTTATTCTTTAAGCTCTTTTGCCTTATCTCAAAACTCTGCTAAACTCTCCGTTCGAGCACTCCATTCTTGTTGAGGCAGAAAACTGACTTGAGCGTCGGAGGATCTTACCGGAGCAACCCCACCTCCGATTTAGACTTCCCTTGCAGGTCCCGGCGGCGACCGCAGCTTCCTCAACTCCAGCCTCTCCGGCGCAGGCAGATTTTTGCACCAACAGGATTCAGCGCAGCTCCGTCCGGACTCCTACGGGAGCCGGACTTCGCCGATGACATCAGCGCAGCTCCGTCCGGACTCCTACGGGAGTCGGACTTCGCCGCCAAACAGCTCCGCCCGGACTCCCACGGGAGCCGGGCCCCGCTCTCGGTATCAACTGCTGGTAAGCTCAATCCGGACTCCTATCGGAGTCGGGTTTCACCCTTAACTTTGTTTGCAGCGCAGCTCCGCCCGGACTCTTACGAGAGCCGGGCTCCACCGCCGACAGCAGTTGCAGCTCCGCCCGGACTCCTACGGGAGCCGGACTCCACCGTCGACATCAGAGCAGCTCCGCCCGGACTCCTACGGGAGCCGGGCTCTGCCCACGACCCCTACCGCCAGGAGGACCTCACCCGCACCTCAACAGAAACCGGGCTCCGACCGTTACTGAGCTTCAATCGACAGATCCACGCCCCCTAACAGGCCCTCAAAACGACCATGACCCTGCTCCACTTCCTGTGGCGGACTCCGCGCAGCACCATCATTCCCTGGCAAGCCGCTGTAACCATAGCCGCCCTGCTCCACTTCCTGCGGCGGACTCCGCACAGCTCCGCTATCCCCAGGCAGGCCACAGCGACAGCCACGAACCTGCTCCACCTCCTGCGACGGATATCATGCGATTCTCCTGTCCGCTGACAACGAACGCTGCTCCACCCCTCATAACAGATTCTACGTGGCGAGTCGAGGTGATGCCCACGTGTCCGCTCCATTATCTTTCGCAATCAATTCCCCTGACCGTGGGCGGCCCACTACCAGGCGGTTACAAACGTCGCCATCAGTCCGTTGCCTCCCCCGCCTATAAAAGGGAGACTCAGATACGTTATTCTTTAAGCTCTTTTGCCTTATCTCAAAACTCTGCTAAACTCTCCGTTCGAGCACTCCATTCTTGTTGAGGCAGAAAACTGACTTGAGCGTCGGAGGGTCTTGCCGGAGCAACCCCACCTCCGGTTTAGACTTCCCTTGCAGGTCCCGACGGCGACCGCAGCTTCCTCAACTCCAGCCTCTCCGGCGCAGGCGGATTTTTGCACCAACATCTACGATGAGTAGCAATGAAAATATGGCTAAAGTTTCAAATGCATTTAGTTATAGTAGTTCACAAGCTATAAAGCCCTATCACAAAATTAACTCCAAAGTAAGCAAAAAAGGAAGGTCAAAGATATGGAATTATTATACTGAGATAGAAAATCAAAAAGATAAGGCTAAATATAATTACTATCAATATATTTTTTCAATCGACCCTAAAAATGGATAAGTCATCTCTATGAACATACAAAGAATTGTAAGTCAAAAAAAAATTTGATGGGAGGCAAAAATTGTTAATAGATAATATAACTTCAAAAATTATGTTGCATTGAATGAGTTAACTCCTTGTTTATTTGATCAAAAGAGAAACTATGAGGACCTTGTAAGAATGATAATTCGATAAGAGTTGCACTTACCACAGTTGAACATCCAGTTTTTTGAATATTTGTTAAGAATCTTAGATCTAAATTTCATATTATTTCAAGAACAATGTTGGCATCTGATTGCTTTAAGCATATGAAAAGGGAAAAAAAAGACTTGATGAGTTGTTTAAGGCAAACAGTGCAAGAATTAACTTAACATCTGATATGTGGATATAAAATCAAACATTGGGATATAGTTGTCTTACTGCACTTTACATCACTAATGATTGAAAACGTAAAAAGTTTATCATAGAATACTGAAAACGGTTGGGTTGAATCATCCTTTATAATTTATCAACAAATGCAATTAAGGCCATGAAACTTCAAAGATGATTTAGAAAAAAATTACTTTTGGTTGGTAGGTTCTTTTATATGTAGTCCTATCCATATATTCCTAATTTAATTGTAAAGTATGGATTGAATGCAGTGGAGAGTGCTATTGATAGGATTTGTGAGTTTGTTAAATATATAAAATCATCTCCAGCAAGGTTGAAAATATTTATGGGTATTTTCAAATAATTTATCACAATCCAGAATCTCACCTAAAAAAGCTATCTGAAAGATATTATTTGAGTTTTTTAATCCTGTATAAACAGTCAAGATCTTTTCAATACATAACTAATATAGGATAAAATATACACCTACACAGATCCTCACATATTCTTCCCCTTACGTTCTCGCATCTTCATCAGGGTCCAAATTTATGCATCCATTCATAAGCACCACAATCACCTCATGGTCAATCCCAATGAATCCATACTGCAGTATCCTCTAGTTCATATAGATTATAGACTGGATCAGTTCTGATACTATTTGTCATAACCTAAGATCCACTTAAAAAGATTAGCTGGAAGGTATTATTTAAATTTTTTAGTCTTGTATAAATATCCAAGATTTTTTCAGCGAACAATCGATGTAAAATTAAATACATACTTGCATGGATCCTCATATAATGAAAGATAAATGGTGAGAAAAGAATATGCATTGATATACTTGCTCATTGAAATTCTATGTATCCTATGTTAGATGATGCTATATAATTCAAAGATGTATTTATTTGACTTGAGGCTTAGGATCTTAATTTTAAAAATTATCAACTGAAGAAGATTAGCTTCAAGGCACTGTTATAACTTTTTAAAGATTTTCATTATATGTTTACCAAAAAAAAGATTTTACATTATATAACTAAAATTTTTTCACAAATAAAAAAAATTTAACTACAAGTATTTCTATAAAATCTAGATAATATAGAGAGTTTTGACTTAAGAATATAGGAGTTCAAATGCAATTGTGATAATGTTGGCCCTAAAAATATAAGAAATATTTGACAAGTATTGGAAAGAATGCTTTCATATTTTTGCTATAGTGATTGTCTTGATCCAAGAATAAGATGAAGCTTATTAAGTATTACTTTCAAAAATTCTATATATGGTGATCATACTTTATTTGAGATCAAGAAATTATGCAATATTCTTAAAAAATTTTTTGATGATTATACAATTTTATACAGCATATTTGGTTCTCATATTCAAGCGGAGGAGATGGTGTCTACATCTCGAGGTAGAGAAGATAAGAGTCTTTCTATACAAGACTACGAAGAATTTATCCAACCATCCAAGTTAGAATTAGAGACCCATTTGGAAGAGAAAGTATTTTATGATTTATAATTTAAATATCTACACTAAAATATAAGTCAATATTACTAATAAAAATAGCTTGTGACATACAAACAGTTGTCCAACCATCTAAGTTAGAATTAGAGATCTATTTGAAAAAGAAGGCATTTTATGATCTCTAATTTAGACATCTGCATTAAAACAAAAGTCAATATTACTACAAAAATGACATGCAATGTACTTCTTTTGAGATGGCTCATCCTCTAAGAATCAAAATTTTGATATTTTAGACTATTGAAGACTCAATAAATCAAAATATATCCAATATTATCTAGGAAGGTTCCTGATATTTTAGCAATTCTTGTCTCTACCATTGCATCTGAGTCTACTTTCAGCATTGATGGCACAATTTTGGATGATTTTCATAATAGCCTATCCACAGATATAGTTAAGGCATTGATATGCACACAAGACTGGCTTTGAGACACCTTGCCTCTCTTACGGGATCAATTTCTACGACATCCATAAACCTTTTCCTATACTAGTGCACTAAAATTTTATAATTTTTAATTTCTTATTTTTCCATACGTGAATAGCCCTCCTCATAGGAAATGCAAGGTTGAAGATTATGAATGGCTATTATTATTAATACTAATGATTATCTTATGCTGGTAATGATCATCTTCATTATTATATTTACATTGTTAAGAATATTATAACTTTTATGCATAATTAACTATACATCTAAGTGAAAAAGGGATTTTTTTGCAAATATTTTCTATCAAGTCCATCAGCATTGTGGTATGACTTTGCTAATTTTGGGACTTTAAAGACTTGCAATATATGCTTGATAACTGTTTTGATTGTCTAGATATATGGACCTTAATGTTATATGCTTATTTAGGGACTAATTTATTAGTTATTTTTGCTGAAGATTGTTTTGAATTTTGATCTAGAGCTATTTTCTTCGACAACTTTATCTTAAAAGTTCTTGGTTGTTTTGAATTTTGATCTAGAGCTATTTTCTTCAATAAATTTATCTTAAAAGTTCTTGGTAGTGTAACTAGTTGGCTAGAGGTTATTTTGTTAGATACAAGTAACTTGATAGTTGTTTCTTTGGTAAAGTGAAAGGGATATAAATGATATTATATTTTTGTTTGCAAAAATCGGTTTCTAAGATGAGATTTTCCTGCCCTTTTTTATGTTTTAATGAACAATTAATTCAGATATAGTTGTTTATGCTGCCACTATCATTGGAGGTGTTTGCTATGCAATAAGGGGTTTCTCGCCTCATGTAGGTGTATATATATTGTATATAACGGACTAATTGATAATGGCTACTTGGGCAAAAATCTATAGTTAAATGGCAGTCAAACAAAAGGACAGGGTTCTTTTTTATTTCCCCAAAAACATCCATATTTCCTTTCAGTCCGGATAAAAGGATCCTTACCTCTGCCAACTGCAGCAAAATGTCCATTTAACACATTATAAACATTAAGGTTTTCAGCTTTAGCATCAATCAATACTCTCATATATTGTTAATTTATGTTTATTTATTTATTTTTTATTTTGATCTCAATCATACTACTCCAGCGCGTGCTCCTCTTTCTGTTTGTATGTATAAAAGTTGGTGTTTCTCCCCAGTTTGGTGTGGAGAATGGCGAGCTATCATGTCAAATGTACCAACTGTCTGCAAACATGGGTCTTGGTTTGCCATTTAACATTTCAATTTATTGTGATGGAAGCCTTATACAATATTGCGTTTTGTTACAAGTTCTTCCTTTTTCTTTTAAATTCTTTTTATAATGTACTAGTTGATGTTTCTTGTGTATCTCACAAACGCGCAAGATGGCTTTTAATACACAAAGGTATCAAGTGAGCTTGCTTGGTAGTAATTTTTGCACAGCATTGGAAATATTTTGCAGCAAGCGAGATTTTGAGATCTGATATGCAGTTTTTACAGTTCTATTATGTGTTAATCTGTTATATATCTTGGTATCAATGAATCTTGGCAGAACCAATCATCGTAAGTATACATAGCTGAAATTTGTCCCTAACGCTAAGGATCTATAGTAGTATTGGGATTGTGAGTACTTGAAAGATAATAAATAGAACAAAAACCACGCTAACGACAAATACAGAGAAATTACAGCAATCACAAAAGTATCAAAATTTTTTCCACACTACGTTGGAAATACTACTTTTGATACAAAAAAGAAAAATCTAAAGATTAAACAAACCTTCAAAAGAACCCTTCTTGATGGAATAACTCTAATCTGAGGCCAAGCGAACTCCTCCAATTGATATTCTCCAATCTTCTTTTCTTGAACGAAGCACCCTTTCCAAGCCTCTCTTCTTCTCTCTCCCTCTCTCCTTTTGGTGGCTCACGGTCTCTTCACAACTCCTTTTTTTTTTCTCACGTTCTATTCATATTTTCACACGTCTGCTTTTTATAAGACAAAGGCCAGAGTCCTTTACGAACTCTTTTTCTGTGTTACATAGTGTTTCCGCACCGCTTTGATTTTCATCATGCTAAGCCACTTCCGCATGTCCCGTGCAGGTCTCTGCACATTCTTGTGCACAACCCATGTTCCACGTGAGCCTTTTTTTTTTTTGTTTAAGTGGTGGGTCCCATCGAGGAGAGACTATACTAACAAATCTCCCCCTCTCCCGACTTATATGGGAGGTTCCATCAAGCCTGCACCACCTATACTCCTTCATTGCCTTCAACCACTCCTCACTATGCTGATGCTCCATGGCTTCGGAGTAAAACTTAGGCTCCTCCGCATCCATCAATAGTACGTAATCCTATGGTGGGTATCTCATAGACAGCCTCCGCTCTCTTATGGATCTCCAGACCTCCTGTGCAAGTGGTTCAGCATACGGCTCAATCTGAATACCATCCACACTCTCCTCAGTCTCATGACTGTCATCTGTACTGTCATCTGCAATTGCTCTCCTATCATCAAGACTCCTCGAGGAAGTATCTGTGCATAAGTCTACAGAGCTGCTCGGGATCAACTTTGGCTTATTAGACTTCTCAAAGTCATCGATCATCTAATCCTTCCACAAAATAATATCACGGCTATGCACAATCTTTCGCTCCATAAGATCCCACAATCAGTAGCCAAACTTTTCATCCTCACCATAGCCCAAAAATATACACTGCTTCGCCTTGGCATTTAGTTTGGACCTCTCATGTTTGAAAATATACATAAATACTTTGCATCCAAAAACTTTCAAATAATCATAAGAAATATTTTTCTCTAACCATATTCTCTATGATCTATCACCCTCAAGAGCATAGAAAGGAGAAAGATTAATAACATGAACTACAGTCATCAATACCTCTCTCCAAAATACCTTCAATAGTTTAGTGTGAAAGAGCATGCTCTTGATTCTCTCACAGATCGTCCTGTTCATTCTCTCAGCAACTCAATTCTGTTGTAGCATCTTAGGTACCATCTTCTCTAATTTGATGTTATTCTGTTGACAGTATTTTTTGAAAGAACCCCGATATTCACCTCCGTTGTCCGTCCATATGTACTTCAGCTTTCCCTCAGTCTTTTTTCAGTAGAGATGTGAAATTGCTTGAATACATCGAACACCTGGTCATTCATTTTTAAAGCATATGCCTAAACTTTTCAAGAATGATCATCAATAAAAGTCATAAAGTAAGAGCATCCATCAAGAATTTTATCACTCATAGAACAAACATCACTATGAATAAGATCTAATACATCAGTTCTTCTTTCAAAAAAAAGTTCTAAAAAGAAACTCGAGTTTGCTTATCCATCAAGCAACTTTCACATGTCTTCAATTCAAAACCATTCATAGGAAGAGCATGCTTCTTGGCCAAAATTGACATCCCCTTTTGGCTTATATGTCCAGTCACCAATACCACAATTTTGAGGTAGAAGATTCTTCATTGCATTCATCTTCCTCTTAACGAGTTTGGCTTGCATAAAGTAGAGAGAGCCTTGCTTGATATCTCTAGTTGCTATTAGTGATTTCTTGATCAGCTTTTACTTATCGTCTCCAAACATACTGTAGTAGCCCTCCTCGTCTAATATCCCCTATCAACAACAGATTCAGGCGGATATCTGGTATATATCGAATATTCTTCAATGCTAGCCTATACCCCAAACTTGTGATCAGCACAATATCTCTGGTATCAAAGATTTTTGATTCTCCATCATTCTCCATCTTTATCGTCCCAAAGTCACTAGAACGATAAGATGATAATAATTTTCATCTCGTTGTAATATGATATGAAGCAGTCGAATAAATCACCCAAATAGAGTCTTGGCCACTAGTACTTGCAAGATCATCATTTGTTGTGCCACAAACAACAACCTCCTCTCCATCTAAAGCTACTACTATTGTCTCATTGTTCGAGCTGGAATCACCGTCTGATTTATTCTTCGGCTTCTCCTTCTTCAATTATCAGCAATCTTTCTTAAAGTGGTCCCATTTACCACAGTTGTAACATCTGCCATTTTGGGACTGAGATCTCTCTCGTGATTTAGCGCAGCCATCAAAGTTAGATTGGGAGTCTCTATGCTTGCTTCTTCCTTTTCTTTCTATGACGAGGGTCTCATTATGGTTCAAGACCCCTTGCTCCTTCTTTCTGACCTCCTGGTTAAGCATACAGGCTTTCACCATCACCAAGGCGATCAAATCCTCCGATGAAGAATTGCTTAGAGACACCACTAGTCTCCCAACTGACGGACAAAGAACTCCACAACAGTAGGGTTTGGACATCCTCACCTAACACCATCTTCATCACGGCGAGTTGGTTCACCATATTCTGAAAGTTGCTTAGATACTCCACCACGGAAGTCTCCCCATTATATTTCATGTTTACCAGTTTGCAAATTACAAATGTCTTATTCTGTGCCGTCTTTCTCTCGTACAGGTTTTTCAGTTTCAATCAGAGGCTATGGGCATTAGCATCCATTGAAATATGATGGAAGATGCTATCATCAATCCACTACCGAATGAGCCCAATAGTTTTGCAATTCAACTTCTCCCATTCTTTATCTGCTATCTTATCAGGCTGAGCAATAGCTCTCTCAATTGGATCGTAAAGATCTTTGCAGTAAAGGAGGTCTTGCATATAAGACTTCCAAATCGGTCGAGTAGTTGGTTAACATCAACTTCATCGTAGTGCCCAACAAAAATTGGTTCTCCATCTGTTAGCATCTTAACTTTTTCTTCAATACTTTGGATTTGGTGGAATCTGGCTTTGATACCACTTATTGGGATCGTGAGTATTTAAAAGATAATAAATAGAACAAAAACAACACTAACGACAAAGATAAAGAAATTATAGTAATCACAAAAATACCAAACTTTTTTCTATGGTTTGGCCGAAGTCTACGTCCACATAAAGAATAGAGTAAAAAGGAGCTTCTACCATAATAATAATAGTTTGGAGTACATAAAAATTTTTCTGATACCACATCGGGAACACTGCTTCTGATATAAAAAAGAAGAAATCCAAAGATTAAACAAATCTTTAGAAGAACTTTTCTCAATGGAATAACTCTAATACAAAGTTGAGTGAACTCCTGCAATCGATGTTCTCCAATTTTTTTTTCTTGAATGAAGCACCCTCTTCAAGCCGCTCTTCTTTTTTCTTTCTTTTTTTGGTGGCTTACGGTCTCCTCACAGCCCCCCCCCTTTTTTTTTTTCTTTTCTTACATTCTATTCACATTTTCACATGTCCACGGGGTCCTCCTTTTTACAAGACAAAGGCTAGAGTCCTTTACGGACTCTTTTTCCACATTACACAGTATTTCCAAGCCACTTTTGTTTTCACCATGCTAAGCCTCTTCCGCACATCCCACGCTGGTTTCTACACTGGTCTTCGTGCATTTTCGCACGCTACCCATATTCCAGGCGAGCTTTTTTTTTTGTTTAAGTGGTGGGTCCCATTGAGGAGGGACCATACCAACAAATAGAGTATTAAGATGGACTTAATAGAGATTGATATGTGTTCTTTTATTGGATTTAGGGTACAATACAGGATATGGGCATGGGTAATCTTATCTAACATAATGTTTTAGTTTGATTGCTTGGTCAAGCATCCAATACCTTGCTTATCATAATTAGGTTAAGTTATATGGTATATCCGTATATGTGTAATACTTTTTTTGGTGGTCTCTATATATAGGATATGTTACAATATGATACAATCATAATACTTGCATGTGTGAGGACCTTTAAATTTCTTTTGTTAGTTGTCAAATTACTTCAATGAGAGCAAATTGATTATTTCCTTTTGCGGTTCTATAAAGTTTGGAGGACAAGCCGCACCCAGGAGGTCCATTTGATCCTTTAGGGTAAGATATGAAGCGATAATTCAGTGTAGGGGCAAAATGATAATTTTAAAACTTTTTCAAAATTATGATTTTACAGCAGAATTATTAATTAATCTCATTAATTAATACTAATTAACTCTACACTAGGATCTAAATATGATACAACAGCATGTATTTAAATTTAAAATTCAAATTTGAAACAGTAAACTTTTTACTGTACTGTGTTCAGAACACATCACCTTTTGCGGGCAGTCGATCACCACAATCTGATCACCATCGGGGGGCTTTGATTGTCATGTCATAGCTACACTAGTGTCTGGCCTCTGCGGATCATCCACACGAAGCTCCCGTCTGATCGGCTCCTCACGAATGCTAGTTCGTGATTTCATCCTTTTGATGGTTGATATTGATCGAACTCCTTCGATCAATGTGTGTTGACTCCTCAGATGCTCTGAATCATCTACACGATTGGTTGAGAGGCTGATGGATCTCTCCCTAAAATTTGATGGACTCACGACACTCGTGGCACACAAATCTCACTTCCCGAACCCTAGGTAGAAATCCTAGGGTACACACCAAAAACCCTGCGCCCAATTTTTTTTCTTTTCTTTCTTTTTCTCTCGGAAGGTTTTGGACCTTCACCTCATGCACAAGGCTTCCTCACACCCCACTTTCTTTCTCAAAATTTTTTTACGCACGCCCCAGCTCCCTATCTCTTTTAAAATAGTTCAAAACGTGTCTTATCCACGTGAGAGGATAAAGACAAGTGGTTACACATTTGAATTCAAATCAAATTTGAATTCAAACTAAAACCAACTCATCCCTAGCCACTTGGGCGTGAGAAGAGAAGGTGCGAGTCTGCTTTGTGCATGGAAAGGCTTCATGAGAAACTCTTTCTTGTGTGAGATGTGGGGCACTAAAGTGGATAATGTCATGTATGCGCAAGAGATAAGTTATCCATTCAAATTCAAACATGCTTTGAATTTGAATGGCTAACTAATCATCTTTATCCAAATATTGGTGCACAAGAGTGGGCATGAGAAGGGCTTTACGTGAGAAAAAATTCACGAGAAGTTTCTTCTCGTGAATTCAAATGGGCGCAGAGATTTAAGGTGGTGAAGGGATTCAAATTCAAATGGTGGTTTGATCTTAATTGAACCAACCTAATCAAAATAGGTTAAGCATAATTAGACTAAATTAAACTCAACTTAATTAGACTTAATTAGGCTCAATAAAATCCTAATCAAATCAAAAATTGACTAAGCCCAACCCCTGATCAAATCTGGGACCAAACCATCTCGACGATTAGGTCAACTCTTAACCTAATCGGATCAAACCCAACTGAATCTAATTCAATTGGACTTGATCCAAAAATAATTACTCAATCAAATTGAGTTAATTAGTGATTAAATCACTAATAAAATCTCTTATAATTATTGAGTCTAAATTCGATGGGCAATCGGGTATCAAAGTCCATCAATATGAAATCTTGATCGAAGAGTTCAAATTTCAAATTCAAAATTTGAAATTCAAAATTTTATCTCCGGTATCCAAAATGTGTGGAACTCATGATCAGAGAATCCTAATTTTCAATCATAGAGTCCCAGACACATAAGACTCATAATCAACCATCAGATCAGAAAGGAACCTCTAATGTGTGTGATCCCGCAGGTTCGAACCTAAGCCGGTAGCACAGGAACTAATTCCTATACTAATCGAAGTGACCATCTAGCAATGGTACCCGATGATCGGATAGATCGAATAGTCGCAATCGCAACATTCAGAACCTACGTGAATATGGTTACCGTATAATTCATCCCTTTTGACCCCTGTGTTTAGGACGACTCAGGATTAAACTGTCAACCCTGATGAGATCATCCGAATCGTGCTCAACTCAATTAGTCCTATGACTCCTCACTAGGACTACCCTGGTCAAGGTTTTGCTAAATTGAAACACGACTGTACACAGCTCCTAAACTGGAGTGGTCAATCCCATCATGACACATGCACCGACAAGTCAAGTACTTGACTACACCCAGCAGCCTTCCGTCACTGAATTAAAAATTCAAGTAGTCCAGTGCCTAAGTGCAGTGAGTTGCTTGCAAGTCACCGTGGCGGTCTCAGGTCGGAGGGACATTTATACCCATATCCCATCGAAGCAAATCTTGACAGCAGAAATAGCTCCGGAGTCGATCACGTTCAGTGCAGATGTACCATTATATCTCATCTGTATGCCATACCAATGTCTCCACACTCCTTGATTATGAGGATAACCAACCCATATGGCACACAACGACCTATGCTCGATAAATATTGTCGTCCTTGATAACAACGTATCATTTGGTCGCGAACAGGTTTAAAGACTAAGCGACAAATCCTCCTTTGTCGAGTCTAAATAGTCCTAAGGACTTCACCACAACACAGGAGTTCATTAGAAGATGAAACATTTGTGATGAAAAAATACCAAAATAACTTTTATTTATTTATAATTCATGTACTAATACAAAAGGAGCACAACCATCAATAGACTGACGATTGGCTTTGGGATACTATTCCCAACAATCTCCCACTTGGCCTAAAGCCAATTGGTGCAGTATCTAATACCCATCTTCGACTTGTAGTCGTTGAACTCCTTCACCGCAATGGCTTTAGTGAATGGGTCGGTCAGGTTTTTCTTCCCATCGATCTTCTGAAGGTCGATATCACATCGATCCACGATCTCCCGGATGAGATGGTAGCGGCGCAGAATATACTTCGTCCGCTAGTGTGCCTTCGGTTCCTTCGCCTGAGCAATGGCTCCAGAGCTGTCACAGTAGAGCAAAACTGGACCAACAAGGGAGGGTGCTACTCCAAGCTCGGTGATGAATTTTCTCAGCCACACCGCTTCTTTGGCAGCATCTGATGCAGCAATATACTCTGTCTCGCATACTGAATCAGTCACAGTGTGCTGCTTGAAACTCTTCCAGCAGACAGCCCCACCATTAAGGGTAAAAATAAATCCTGATACACTCTTGCTGTCATCGCGATCAGACTGGAAACTAGAGTCTGTAAACCCTATAAGTCTCAAGTCCGATTCACCATATACAAGCCACTGATCCTTAGTATTTCTTAAATACTTCAGGATGGTTTTAACAACCTTCCAGTGATTCTCCCCTGAATCAGATTGGTATCTACTCACTACCCCTAGTGAGTATGCCACGTCTGATCGTGTACATGTCATGACGTACATGATAGATCCCACTGCCGAAGCATATGGAATCCTACCCATACGCTCTCTCTCTTGAGGTGTTATCGGACAATCTCTTTTCGAGAGAGAAATTCCATGGCCTATCGGTAGATAGCCTTTCTTGAAATTCTCCATGCTAAACCTTTTCAGTATAGTATCAATGTACATGGATTGGGATAAGCCAAGCAATCTTTTGGATCTATCCCTATAGATCCTCATCCCTAGGATGTAGGAAGCTTCTCCCAGATCCTTCATGGAGAACTGTGACGATAGCCAAATCTTTATTCCCTGTAATACAGGGACATCATTCCTGATTAAGAGAATGTCATCCACATACAATACAAGAAATACTACTACTGGATTATTAGCCCACTTATAAATGCAGGGCTCTTCTCCATTCTTAACGAAGCCATACGTTTTGATCGTCCTATCAAAACGTATGTTCCAACTCCGAGATGCCTGCTTAAGTCCATAAATGGACCTTTGTAGCTTGCATACCTTAGACTCATCTATGGATGTGAACCCTTCAGGTTGTATCATATACACCTCTTCATCCAGCTCTCCGTTTAGGAAAGTTGTCTTCACATCCATCTGCCATATTTCATAGTCTAGATGGGCAGCTATCGCAAGCATAATCCGAATGGATTTGAGCATTGCCACAGGAGAAAATATCTCGTCATAGTCTATACCATAACGTTGACGATATCTCTTGACAACCAGACGGGCTTTATAGGTCTCCACCTTTCCGTCTGTGCCCCTCTACCTCTTGAAGACCCACTTACACCCTATGGGTTTCACTCCTTCAGGTGAGTCAACCAATGTCCACACATCGTTGACCTTCATAGACTCCATTTAGGATTTCACGGCCTCTAGCCATTTCTCAGAGTCAGGTCTCTGCATTGCATCCATATAGGTGATCAGATCCTCATCGTTTTCATCAAGTTCGACAGGATCGCCATCCCGGACCAAAAAATCATAGTATCTGTCCGGTTGATGTGGTGCTCTACCAGACCGCCTTAAGGGTGCATAATCAATGGGCTCCGGATCTGATCTAATCATATCCGGTTCAGGTTCAGTAACATGTGTCGGATTTTTCACCTGTCGAACTTCATCAAGTTCGACCTTAGAGGCAACAGTTCCTTCACTAAGGAACTCCTTTTCTAAAAAGATTGCCTTAAGACTGACAAACACCTTTTGCTCATCAGCAAGGTAGAAATAGTACCCTTTGGTCTCTTTTGGGTACCCTATAAAATTACACTTGTCAGACCTAGGTCCCAGCTTGTCTGTAATTAAACGTTTAACATAAGTCGGATACCTCCAAACCCTAAGATGCGAGAGTACTAGCTTACGTCCTATCCATATCTCATATGACATTTTGGCTACAGACTTACTCGAAACTCTATTTAGAAGGTAACAAGTCGATTCGAGCGCATATCCCCAGAGGGAGATCGGCAGACCAGCAAACTCCATCATAGATCGAACCATGTCCAATAAGGTCCGATTTCTCCTTTTAGACACATCATTAAGCTGTGGTGTTTCAGGAGGAGTCCACTGAGAGAGAATCACATTCTCTCCTAGATATGTCAGAAACTCATTGGAAAGATATTCACCTCCTCGATCAGATCGAAGAATTTTAATACACTTCCTAGTTTATTTTTCTACCTCATTTCAGAATAGTTTGAACATTTCAAACGACTCCGACTTATGCTTCATTAAGTAGACATACCTATACCTCGATAGGTAATCTGTGAAGGTTATGAAGTAGAAATATCCACCTCTTGCACTTGAGCTCATAGGTCCACATACATCAGAATATACCAGACCCAAGAGTTCACTGGCTCGCTCATCTTTTTCAGTAAAAGGTGACTTGGTCATCTTTCCAAGAAGACAAGACTCACAGGTTGGAAGTTGTTGGTGCAAAAATCCGCTTGCGCCGGAGAAGCTGGAGTCGAGGAAGTCACGGTCGCCGTCGGGACCTGCAAAGGAAGTCTAAACCGGAGGTAGGGTTGCTCCGGCAAGACCCTCCGACGCTCAAGTCAGTTCTCTGCCTCAACAAGAATGGAGTGCTCGAACGGAGAATTTAGTAGAGTTTTTAGATAAAAAAGATGAGAGCTTAGAGAATAACGTATCTGGGGTCTCCCTTTTTATAGGCGGAGGGTGCCACAAACTGCTAGCGACGTTCGTAATCGTCTGGTAGTGGGCTGCCCAGGGTCAGGTGGAGTTTGCTGCGAAGAGTAGTGGGGTGGATCCGTGGCTATCACCGGGGCGTGCCACGTGGAGTCTGTCGCGGGGAGTAGAGCGGCGTCTGTTGTCACGACTTGCCAGCAGATGGGAGAATCGCGCGGTATCCGTCGCAGGAAGTGGAGCAGGATCGTGGTCGTTATTGTGGCCTGCCAGGGAGTAGTGGAACTGCGCGGAATCCGCCGCAGGAAGTGGAGCAGGATCGTGGCCGTTATTGTGGCCTGCCAGGGAGTGCAGATCCATCGACTGAAGTTCGGTCAGCGGACGGAGCCCGGCTCCTGTAGGAGTCCGGGCGGAGTCTACTTGCGGTTGAAGTTGTTGGCGGAGTCCGGCTCCCGTAGGAGTCCGGACGAAGTCTGTCTGCAGCCGTTGGAGTCGAGGACGAAGCCCGGCTCCCGTAGGAGTCCGGGTGGAGTCTTCCTGCAATTGAAGTTAAAGGCGAAGTCCGGCTCCCGTAGGAGACCGGACAAGGCTTACCGGCAGCTGATGTTGAGGACGGAGCCCGGCTCCTGTAAGAGTCCGGGCGGAGTCTTCCTGCAATTGAAGTTAAAGGCGAAGTCTGGCTCCCGTAGGAGACCGGACAAGGCTTACCGGCAGCTGATGTTGAGGACGGAGCCCGGCTCCTGTAGGAGTCCGGACGGAGTCTACTTGCGGTTGAAATTGTTAGCGGAGTCCGGCTCCCGTAGGAGTCCGGACGAAGTCTGTCTGCAGCCGTTGGAGCCGAGGACGAAGCCCGACTCCCGTAGGAGTCCGGGCGGAGTCTTCCTGCAATTGAAGTTAAAGGCGAAGTCCGGCTCCCGTAGGAGACCGGACAAGGCTTACCGGCAGCTGATGTTGAGGACGGAGCCCGGCTCCTGTAGGAGTTCGGGCGGAGTCTTCCTGCAATTGAAGTTAAAGGCGAAGTCCGGCTCCCGTAGGAGACCGGACAAGGCTTACCGGCAGCTGATGTTGAGGACGGAGCCCGGCTCCTGTAGGAGTCCGGGCGGAGTCTACTTGCGGTTGAAATTGTTGGCGGAGTCCGGCTCCCGTAGGAGTCCGGACGAAGTCTGTCTGCAGCCATTGGAGCCGAGGATGAAGCCCGGCTCCCGTAGGAGTCCGGATGGAGTCTTCCTGCAATTGAAGTTAAAGGCGAAGTCCGGCTCCCGTAGGAGACCGGACTAGGCTTACCGGCAGCTGATGTTGAGGACGGAGCCCGGCTCCTGTAGGAGTCCGGGTGGAGTCTACTTGCGGTTGAAATTGTTGGCGGAGTCCGGCTCCCGTAGGAGTCCGGATGAACCTTACCGACGGTTGACGTTGGCGACGAAGCTCGGCTCCCGTAGGAGTCCGGGCGGACCTCCTGGAGCCGATTCTGCTGAGGACTTCGGCTATGGGTATTTTATACCCAACACCAGTCTCCCTACTTTCGAGTTTGAATTTCGAACGAAGAAAGTACAGAGAGAGATGGGCACAGCCGAAGCCGTCCCTTCGAATCCTGCGCACTGCCGCCCCCAGATATTTTGGCATTAAATGTGCGCGTGCTGGAGTCTTTTCGGATCGGGGCGATACGAAGCGATCCTTCAAAATTCTCGCCGGTACACTGGCCCAGGTACGATGCCATAATGGCCCTGCTGATTCATCAGCCACTTTTAGCCGCCTGCCGGGGGGAGTGGGACACGTGCCGGGTGTGGACTGGCTTGGGGGGATTCGCGATCATTATGGCGCCGGATCTCAGGGTCTATTTAAACCTGTCCTCCCACCTTTAGGTGTCCTATTCCATTTCAGAGTTTCGACCAGTGTCTGCCTTCTCTTCAATAGCCCTGTTTCAGTGGGCATCTTCTCGAGCCGTAGGTGTCTTCCAAATCGTCTCTGTCTTCGTCCCTCTGGTCCCTCAGAGCGATATAGGTTAGTTCCAGCACCTTCAACCTTCTTTCCACCGCCTAGGGACTTCTTCTCTGTCATTATTTTTTTGCATCCCTCCGAGTTAGTTTCCTGTGGCCTCTCGTCCCCCCTTCTGTCCGTCTTCTTAGGGACCTTTAGAGCCCTCCTTCGAAACTACTCGAAATGTCTTCTGGCTCTTCTGCTCCCTGCAGTTCCAGGAGCTCTTCTGCCTCAAACCCCCAGGTCCCCGGCTCTGTAGACGAACCTGCGTCTGGGGCTGGGCTCCACCCGATTTTCGCGCCGGGCACCATTCCATGTTTCCTGACCTCGGAGGAACTCCTTCTGATAAGGGTTCAGTACGGAGTTCCTCCGGAGTATGACCTGGAGCTGCCTGGCCCTTCTGACCGGGCCAGCACTCCCCTTCCGGTCGTTTTTGTCTGTACCAGGAAGCGTTCCATACCGGACTCCGGCTTCCGCTTCCTTCCTTTGTTGTTGCCCTCTTCCGCTTCATAGACATCTCCTTGGCTTCCGTGGCCCCGAATTCTTTTAGGTTCTTGATAGGATTTCTCTCCCTCTACCACGTAGTCGAGGTCCAACCGTCCCTCTCCTTGTTTAGGCACTTCTATACCTTCAAGCGCCATCCTTCGGTGAAAGACTGGTGGTACTTCTCCCCCTAGTTCGGTAAGAAGGGGTTGCTGAAAGGCGCCCCTTCTTCGATCCACAATTGGAAGGAGAAATACCTCTTCGTCCACTGCCCGACCCTGAGACTGGGCCTGCCCCCTTGGGGCTCTCTGAGGGATTCTGTCCGCCGGGCCCCCAGCCTGGGGGAGGACGACCTCTAGGCTGCCCAAAGCTTCTAGCTTATTCCGCTCCTTCCCTTCCCAATCTTCTGAGGGAGCAGTTTCTTTTCAACATCGGCCTAAGTCCCCAGGATCCAGTGAGTATTCATCTTTTACCTTATCTTCTCTTTTCATGCCTTTCTTCTCTTCTTCTCTTTTTCTCCTCTGTTTCTTTCTTTCTTTCCCTTTCTTCTTTTCTTCTCTCTCTCTTTTTTTTTTTCGACCTTTGACTCTTGATTGATTGGTTTGCTTCTTTTTCTTCTTTCCTTTTCTCTTTCTCTTTCTTTCTTTTTTTTTTTTTAGGAATGGACGCCGAAGCAGCGCGGATGCTTGCCAGGGGCCTTAGGGCCCACAAGAGAAAGGGTGCCGCGACCTCCAGATCGGCGAAGAGGGCCAGGGCGGAGGAGTCGAGCCTGGCTGCACCCGTCCAGGTGGCCCCGGCCATCGACATTCCCTCGGATGCCGAGCCAACGGCTCCCCGAGCCTCCTCGAGGAGTCCGCCGATCGGGGCCCCCATTTCGGGGGTCCGCTCCACGGAGGCGCCCATAGCCGAGAGGAAAAGAAGGAAATCGGTGGCCCGCAGGGCGAGTAGCCGCCGAACTGCCGCGGACGAGTCCCTCTGCTCAGAAGAGGGGTCGGAGAATCCCTTCAACGATAGGGACTTGATCAGGCGGTTGATCGACGGCTGCATTCTGCCTGACGTCGTTGAGAGGATCGACCGCGCCGATCCTGAGCAGCGGGCCTGGGACTCTTTGGGGTCCTTCCTTGAGGTAAGCGAGCCTTCATTTACATGGCTACTCGGCTTTTGTTCTAATTCCCTGGCCGCCCTTGCAGATTGGGCACCAGCTCCTCGCCTATATCGAGGCGATGAGTCGTGTGAGGAGGGACATCCTCCAGGTGGAGGAACGCTGTCAGGCCGAGGTTGCTCGCCTCCAAGCGAAGACGGCCGAAGTAGTCGCCCTCCAGGAGGCCTTGGAAAGAGAGAAACGAGCCCGGGAGGAGGAGAGGCAGACCTTGGAGGAGTCGGCGAGAAAGGCGGAGGCCGAGGTCGCCAACCTGGCCGAGCAAATCCCGATCCTGGTCTCGGAGGCCAGAGCCCTTGCGGTGGAGGAATTCAAGGCCTCCACGGAGATGAGGGACCTGAAGGTCCAATTTGGCCAGGAAGCGTTCATTAAGGGGTTCGAGCTCTGCCAAGAGAAGGTGGCAGAAAATTTCAGAGCTCGACCTCAGCTTCCTAAGCGAGGAGTCTGAAGACGAGGTCGGTCCCTCGTCAGCCGCCACTGCTGTCGCAGCCCCCGTGCCGGGGACGCCGAGTTCTCTACCCCCCCCCCTGAGGTCTGAGACCTCGATCTTGTACCTTTATTTCATCGCAATTTTTCTTTTCTGTTTGTCTTCAAAAATCATTCAATCAATAAAGTTGAATTTCTTGTTGCGAACGGCTTCTCCTTCCCCCCCTCCTTCTCTCTGCTCTTCTTCCTGCAATGAGTCGTGCTTTGACGCTTTTGCCTTCCGATGGCAGTGCCCTGCAGAAGCGCTCCCCCTGCCCCTGGGGGTCCCGCTGAAATCGACGATCCAGCGGCTGAAGAAGGAAGTCCTTCACTTGACAAAGAAGTTGAAGAAGACGGAAGGCGAGCTCCGCAAATTGAGAGAAGGTCACTCTGAAGCCACCGCTGAGGCCACCCACTTTCGGAATCTCCACGTGAAGGGGATCATGAGTATAGCCGGAGGAAGGCGGACTTCGCAAAGGAACTCGAGGAATGCAAGAAGAGCACCAGCGATCGAATTTGGGCTCAGGCCGCCAGGATCAGCGCCCTCAAGGTGGAACTATCAGCTGCGAAGGAGAAGATCGGCCAGCTGGAAGGAAATTCATCCCGGCTCTTGGCCTGGGTCGACGGTGACTAGGGGTGGTCGAAGAAGGTCTCCGACCTTCAGCGGCAGCTTCAGGACACTGAGGTGAGCCACGACGTGCATCGGGCTAGCTGGTGCAGGCAGGTGGAAGAATATAAAGGGAGATTCAGGGCGGCGGCCAACGAAGTCATCCGTCTCCAGAGGCAGCTGGCTAGCAGGGCACAGCTTACTTCCGCCCGAGATTCTGATGAGCTCCAAGCCCTAAGAGGCACCGTTGAGGGGATTTCTGTCTCCCTCGGGGAAAAGACAGCTGAGCTGCAACAACTGAAGATCCAGCTGGCATACGAGCAGCGGGCCGTCGCAGACGCAGAGGCGGAATCTGAGGTCTTGAGGAAGAGGCATCGAGAGGCGGAAGCCGAGAGCCAGCGACTTCGTCGGGCGCTCCAGGATGCGCTGCAGAAAAGGGGAGAGCTAGAAGAAGAAATTGAGAATCTGAGGCAGTCCTGGTTAAGGGACGGAGTAGATAATTCTAGGTCGGAGGGAGCAGGGCCTCCTTAGTGCTCTTTTCGTCTTTCTGTCTTTTCATGTATTTACTTCCTTTTTGTCGTTTTGCCTTTCTTTCCTTGGCCTTCCGGGCTTTGTAGCGTGTATATCGAAAATGGAATGAAAAGGGCATTTTGTGTTACCTCGTCCGCGCGTTGCACTAAATTGCCGTCCGCCGAACTTTTCTTGTCGTTTGACTTGTCTGATGTAGACGTCGTTAGGGGGTGCCCGGTCGTCGATGCGTTAGCTCGCCTTTCTCGTCGTACATGGCCGCAAGCCCGAGCTTGGCCGTCCGGGCTCCGCATTATTTCGGGGATGTCGTTGTCTCCCTAACCGGTGTCGAAAGTCTTTTTAGCGGTCGGAGGTGTTCGGTAGGAACTCTCCGTTTCAGTTGGGATGAAGTCCTTTAGGTCTTTTGGTGTGGTTCATCCTTCATCTGTTCCCGTCGTAGTTCGTCATCCTTCCTTTTTAATTTTCCTCCTCTTCTCGGAGTGAGGGCCTTCCCCCCGCTTTTCGCGGGGTTGCATAGGAGTGAGGAGGTGCCGATGAGGGGCTTTTTCCTTTCACCCGATCTTGTTGGGCGGCCGGGCTTCGCCACCATCAGCTCTTGCTGCAGAAGTCGTGGGTGGAACCCAGCTCCCGTAGGAGTCCGGGTGGAATCTTCCTTGGCGTCGTGTACGAAGTCCGGCTCCCGTAGGAGTCCGGGTGGAGTCTTCCTTGGCGTCGTGGATGGAGCCCGACTCCCGTAGGAGTCCGGGCGGAGTCTTCCTTAGCGTTGTGGATGGAGCCCGGCTCCCGTGGGAGTCCGGACCTTCCACTTTGCCCGAGCCAGGGTGAGGTTCTCCTCCCGTTCCTGGCTTGGCTGTGGGGGCGCGTTAGGGCGCTGTAAGGCCTCTCCCCCCGTCCGGTCTAAAAGAACCGGGCCTTCGACTTTGCTCATGTCAGGACGAGGTTCTCCTCCTGTTCCTGACATGACTGTGGGGGCACATTAGGGCGCTATAAGGCCTCTCCCCCCATCCGGTCTAAAAGAACCGGGCCTTTGACTTTGCTCATGTCAGGACGAGATTCTCCTCCTATTCCTGACATGGCTGTGGGGACACATTAGGGCGCTGTAAGGCCTCTCCCCCCATCCGGTCTAAAAGAATCGGGCTTTTGACTTTGCTCATGTCAGGACGAGGTTCTCCTCCTGTTCCTGACATGGCTGTGGGGGCACATTAGGGTGCTGTAAGGCCTCTCCCCCCATCCGGTCTAAAAGAATCGGGCCTTTGACTTTGCTCATGTCAGGACGAGGTTCTCCTCATGTTCCTAACATGGCTGTGGGGGCACATTAGGACGCTGTAAGGCCTCTCCCCCGATCCGATTTTGAGATAGTCGGACTTTCATTTCAGGTATGTTAGGACGGGGTTCTCCCCTGTTCCTAACATAACTTTGTTTCAGGCATTTGGAGGGGTCTTATCCAGTCGTAATAAATCCACACCAGATGGGAAGAGTATGTCAAGTAGAAAGAAATTTGGATTCAAGGTGAAATCGTAAGTGATACATTTACAGATTTTTTAAATTCCACGGTAGCGGGTGGCCCGCTCCTCCTTGAGGCCCTCCGATGATGGAGTCGATGGTCCCGATGGGAGGCCGGTCCCCGGGTTGCTCCTCCCTTCTTGGCGGTTCAGGCTACGGAAGGGCCCTTGGCCGGTCTCCTCTACCCTCAGGCCTGCGGTGGATGAACCTATCGAGTCGACCTCGTCGAATGAGCTCCTCAATCTCGTCCCGGAGCTGGATGCATTCCTCTGTGTCGTGGTCGTGGTCACGGTGGTAGAGGCAGAACTTGTTGGGGTTGCGCTTCCCGGGGTGTGTGCGCATCCTCTCCAGCCTAGGGAGCTGCTCCCTGACCTCCATCAGCACCTGGGCCTTCGAGGCGTTGAGGGGGGCGTAGTTGCGGAATCTCCCTGGTGGGGAACCCCACCGAACCCCACGATCCGGGCTTCTCTGCCTGCGCGTCCAGGGTGGAGTATGGGCGCGCTTATGCCCAGGAGGGGATCGAGAATGCAGTCGGGCTTCCTTTGGTCTTTTCTCAACTGCGGACTTACTCGAGTCTCCCGCTTGCCGCTCCCTCGCCGTCTCTTCATCCTTCATTTTGAAGGCTTCTTCCACTCGGACGTATCCTTCAGCCCGAGCTAGCAAATCAGCAAAATCCCTGGGATACTTCTTCTCCAGGGAGAACAAAAGATCATTGTTCTGAAGGCCGCCTTTCAGGGCGGCCATGGTGACTGATTGGTCCAAGTTCCGGACCTCCAGCGCCGCGATGTTGAAGCGGTTGATGTAGGCCCGTATGGACTCCCCTTCCCTTTGCTTGATGTTGATGAGGGACTCCGAACCCTTCCGGGGGCGCCGGCTGCTGACAAAATGGGCCACAAATTGGTGGCTCATTTGGTCGAAGAAAAAGATGGTACCCGGTTTCAAAGCCGAGTACCAGTTCCTTGCCGCTCCCTTCAAGGTAGACGGGAAGGCCCGACATAGAATGGCATCAGGAGCACCGTGAAGTAGCATCATCGTCCTGAAGGCCTCCAGATGATCAACCGGGTCCGAAGTTCCGTCGTAGCTTTCGAACTGGGGAAGCTTGAAGTTTGGCGGGATCGGTTCCTGCATGATCATTTGGGAGAAGGGAGGGTCAGTACAAATATCCTCACCGTAAGTGGGAGGTGCATGGCGGAGTTCTTCGATCCGTCGGTTCATCTCCTGGAGCCTCCGATCCAGAAAATTCTCTCGACTCCGAGTCTCGAGGGTTCTTTGGCAGAACGGGGGCAGGGATCTTCCAGGGGTGGAGTCGTGGTCTGATTGAGGGCTCTCTACCCTCGGGTTCATTTTCCCAGGAAGGATGGGGCGGCTGGCCCAAGTGGCCCGCCCCGCCATCGGATTCTGGTGTTCTGGGGACGCCCTTACCGGGTGTACCGATGCCTGCGGCTGCTGCTGCTGCATAGCTTGCACAGCTTCGGTGAGGCCTCTGACCTGCTGCGCCAGCAGGTCAAACTGCTCCGCGCCGACCGCCGCCGTCGGGGGAGGAGGAGGAGGTTGAGAAACAGGAGGGGAGGCCGGAGCCTGAGATCTGACCGCGGAGGTCGTGGACCGCCGCGTGGACGCCTTGCGAGGAGGCATCAAGTATGGATCCCGTGGGGAAACAAGGAGTGGGTGTCGGAGGAGACGACCGGAGGTGGATCCGTTGAGCGCTCCTTCAAGAACAAGGGTACGCGAAGACACAGGAGCCCTTCCTCTAGCGCCAATCCTGTTGGTGCAAAAATCCGCTTGCGCCGGAGAAGCTGGAGTCGAGGAAGTCACGGTCACCGTTGGGACCTGCAAAGGAAGTCTAAACCGGAGGTAGGGTTGCTCCAGCAAGACCCTCCGACGCTCAAGTCAGTTCTCTGCCTCAACAAGAATGGAGTGCTCGAACGGAGAATTTAGCAAAGTTTTTAGATAAAAAAGACGAGAGCTTAGAGAATAACGTATCTGGGGTCCCCCTTTTTATAGGCGGAGGGTGCCACAGACTGATAGCGACGTTCGTAACCGTCTGGTAGTGGGCTGCCCAGGGTCAGGTGGAGTTTGCTGCGAAGAGTAGTGGGGTGGACCCGTGGCTATCATCGGGGCGTGCCACGTGGAGTCTGTCGCGGGGAGTGGAGCGGCGTCTGTTGTCACGACTTGCCAGCGGATGGGAGAATCGCGCGGTATCCGTCGCAGGAAGTGGAGCAGGATCGTGGCCGTTATTGTGGCCTGCCAGGGAGTAGTGGAACTGCACGGAATCTACCGCAGGAAGTGGAGCAGGATCGTGGCCGTTATTGTGGCCTGCCAGGGAGTGCAGATCCGTCGGCTGAAGTTCGGTCAGCGGATGGAGCCCGGCTCCTGTAGGAGTCCGGGCGGAGTCTACTTGCAGTTGAAGTTGTTGGCGGAGTCCGGCTCCCGTAGGAGTCCGGACGAAGTCTGTCTGCAGCCGTTGGAGTCGAGGATGAAGCCCGGCTCCCGTAGGAGTCTGGGCGGAGTCTTCCTGCAATTGAAGTTAAAGGCGAAGTCCGGCTCCCGTAGGAGACCGGACAAGGCTTATCGGTAGCTGATGTTGAGGACGGAGCCCGGCTCCTGTAGGAGTCCGGGCGGAGTCTTCCTGCAATTGAAGTTAAAGGAGAAGTCCGGCTCCCGTAGGAGACCGGACAAGGCTTACCGACAGCTGATGTTGAGGATGGAGCCCGGCTCCTGTAGGAGTCCGGGCGGAGTCTACTTGCGGTTGAAATTGTTGGCGGAGTCCGGCTCCCATAGGAGTCCGGACGAAGTCTGTCTGCAGCCGTTGGAGCCGAGGACGAAGCCCGGCTCTCGTAGGAGTCCGGGCGGAGTCTTCCTGCAATTGAAGTTAAAGGCGAAGTCCGGCTCCCGTAGGAGACCGGACAAGGCTTACCGGCAGCTGATGTTGAGGACGGAGCCCGACTTCTGTAGGAGTCCGGGCGGAGTCTTCCTGCAATTGAAGTTAAAGGCGAAGTCCGGCTCCCGTAGGAGACCGAACAAGGCTTACCGGCAGCTGATGTTGAGGACGGAGCCCGGCTCCTGTAGGAGTCCGGGCGGAGTCTACTTGCGGTTGAAATTGTTGGCGGAGTCCGGCTCCCGTAGGAGTCCGGACGAAGTCTGTCTGCAGCCATTGGAGCCGAGGATGAAGCCCGGCTCCCGTAGGAGTCCGGACGGAGTCTTCCTGCAATTGAAGTTAAAGGCGATGTCCGGCTCCCGTAGGAGACCGGACTAGGCTTACCGGCAGCTGATGTTGAGGATGGAGCTCGGCTCCTGTAGGAGTCCGGACGGAGTCTACTTGCGGTTGAAATTTTTGGCGGAGTCCGGCTCCCGTAGGAGTCCGGACGAACCTTACCGGCGGTTGACGTTGGCGACGAAGCTCGGCTCCAGGAGGTCCGCGAGTCCGGGCGGACCTCCTGGAGCCGATTCTGCTGAGGACTTCGGCTGTGGGTATTTTATACCCAACAGAAGTGATTCACAATCACCAAGTTCAAGAATTTCTTCTTGAGCCAACCTGTTTATCCTGTTCTTATTGATATGACCTAGCCTACAGTACCAAAGATAGACTTCTGACACATTATCTATTCTAGGGCGTTTGCTGAAGTTTTGAACCACATTAACAAGCTGTGATAGTAAGTAAATTTCATTATTTAATTATCCAACAAACATTGTAACACCATTCAAAATGATATTGCAGATATTTTTTTTTATTAAAAATCATAACCGTACATGGCCAAAAGGCCTACAGAAATAATATTTAATAAAAAGCTTGGACAATAGTGACATTCACTCATAATTACATTACAAGAATTGATTACAAGACTCATGATTCCTAAAGCTAGAACTGGAACTCTGCTTCCATCTCCAACGTTCAGGAACCTCTCGCCTTCATCAAATCTCCTACTGACCTGCAAACCTTGCATCGAATTACAAATATGATAAGGGCTTCCGATATCCAATACCCAGGCAGTAGTATCACAAATGAAAAAGTTGTAAGGAGTTATCATATAAGTACCTTGCTTCTTCTTCGGCTTGTTCGGGTCCAGGGAGGCAATGTATTGAGGACAGTTCCTCTTCCAATACCCCTGCTTCTTACAAAAGAAGCACTCCGCCTGGCTCTGATCGAGCTTGCGCTTCTTAGTCTGACCCTGTGCAACCATCCCAGCATGAGGCTGCACCTTCTTGTTCTTCTTCTTCTTGTTCTTCTTCCCCTTCCCAAAAGGTCGACGATGAGAAGAAGACCCTCCCACTACATTCACCGACTCCTTATGGAGCTGGTGATCCTTCTCAAAGTTCTACAGCAACCCCAACAACCTATGGTAGTTTACTGCAGGCTTTGTCATTCGAAAATGAGTAAGGAATGGGAGGAAGGACTTGGGCAAGGAATTAAGGATTGCATCCTTACCGAGCTGCTTGTGCAGAGAAAAATCCAATTTGCTTGGGCGCTCAATCATCTCGATCATGTACAGTACATGATCAGTGACTGAGGCCCCATCCCTCATCCGAGCATTGAAAATGGCACAACTAGTTTTGTGCCTTTCAACATCGTCAGGTGTGCCAAAGGAGTCGTTCAACATTTGAAGCATCTCCTGTGGCTGGGCGTTCTCAAACCTGCGGCTGAACTCGTCATTCATTGCTGCCAGCATAATACATCGGACGGTAGTGCGGTCATTGAGCCACTTCTGGTAAGTATCTCTGATCGCCTTACTAGCGTTCGGAGCTGGCTCCTCAGGTGCTGGATCCGTTACTACATAAAGGATCCGCTCATGCTCAAGGACGATTTTCAATTTTCGATACCAGCTATCAAAATTAGGTCCCATGAGCTTGTCATTATCTAATAATGACCAGAGCGACAGGGTAGTGGCCATAGCTATATAAAGGAAAACTAGACCTCTATTAGTACATAATTAATGCTAAAGACTTGGACTTTAGTCTAAAGTTTTTTTTAATATTTTTACGAACTAATAGCCTCAACCTTCAATTCGAGAAATTACTTTAATTCCTTAATGGGTACTACAATCCACACAGACTACACACGAGCCCAACTTTGGTTGGTCAATCCATGTGCATCTATGGGTAGGTTCTTAACCAGTTATTTCTCTAAACAACTTCTAGTAATTGATTTTGCCCCAGAACCTAATCAGTAGGCTTTGGCCTCCACTGAAAAGATCTGGTTAGGTCCAACCATTAACATGACTTAATTTGGTGAATCAGACCAATAAATGATCAGGCCCGACTTTGGCCGGCCAACCTAACCACCATCAGAAAGACTCAACCAAATTATCATATTATGAATGATAATTCCATTAGCCAATGAGCACCAGGCCTTTGGACCTCCAATGATCATTGAACTAATGGACTCATTATCACTCACTTAATGGGAGGCATTGACTTAGTTATCATTATAACTTAATCATTTTAGGGACCTAATAATTTTTAAGGATTTTATTAAAGGATAGTAGAGAAGAAATCATCCAGCCAATTTCAATCCTCCCACTGACTTCACCAAGTCAGATTAAAAAGGATTTAATTAAAGCTAGCATTAGGAGCACCTAAATCAGTCACACTGATTTACCTAATGACATGGGTGAGCTCTAATCACCAAGTGATCTAATCAAAATCTAACTTACCAGATTGGCCAGGTAAGTGAGATCAGTGGTGGGAATTTGTCATTAACTCATCAATGATCGAATCAATGTGAGTAGCTCCCGCTTAAGAACCACTGGTCAAAACTGCCGAACTTACCTTAGACACCAACCAGTTCATTAATTTTAATTTTGATCAACTTAGTAAATAGGGCTCCACCGCGTAGCCATGAATTAAGTCCATCTTGGTCTAGTTAAAGATATGGACCCATTCAACTACAACTATTGAAGTTGAGTCTAGAGTATCCTTGACCTAATCTAATTCAACTTTTGAGTAGATTTGACCAATTACACCATTTAGTCTATTTTTTAAGCTAACCTTAGGTCTAACCCAATTATGGACCTAATTCATCTAACCCATTGACCCACAAGTTTATGCAATTGTCTTAGGTCTTAATTCATAATTCTAGACCTACTAGACAATACTTAATTCTTTTAATTAAGTACTTGGGCTGATGGGTCAGGATTTGACATTTCGAAAATAATTTTCAAATTTTGAAAGATTTTATTTTCTGTTCACCAAATGTGTTGACTCATTTCACAAACGGGTCAGCACAATTCATAAACAGCAATCCTATTACTCATTTCATAACAGAAAATAACTCAAAATAAATTATGAATTTTCTTTTAGATCTAATCTAACACATTCATGATAAATTTTATAATTAAGTTCTTTCGCTGCTTCATCGGCATGGGATATAATTGCATCGGCACCCCTACCGCCATAGGAGACCCCATCGAATGGGAAGAGAGGGCCTTTAAACCCTACTTTTCTCCTATGATCGGATGGCCATGGCAACCAACCCAATTAGATTACTTGCGACTTGGATGAAGTATATCTAAATATACCAATTTTAAAATTTTAATTTTGAATTTTAAATTTTAAATTTCAAATTTCAAATTTGAGATTTCAACCAAATTTCAAATTTCGAATTTCCAATCTTTGAATTTTAAATTTTGAATTTTAAATTTTAAATTTTAAATTTTAAATTTGAGATTTCAACCAAATTTCAAATTTCAAAATTCAAATTTTAAATTTTAAATTTCAAATTTAAACTTATAGATTACACCTTAATCTACGCATGCATATGTATATCATATTCTAGAACCATGCTCTGATACCATTTGAAGCGATAATTCAGTGCAGGGGCAAAATGGTAATTTTAAAACTTTTTTAAAATTATTATTTTACAGCAGAATTATTAATTAATCTTATTAATTAATACTAATTAACCCTACACTAGAATCTAAATATGATACAACAGCATGCATTTAAATTTGAAATTCAAATTTGAAATAGTAAACTTTTTACTGTACTATGTTCAGAACACATCACCTTTTGCGGGTAGTCGATCACCGCAATCTGATCACCATCGGAGAACTCTGATCATCACGTCGTAGCCATACTAGTGTCTGATCTCTGTGGATCATCCACACGAAGCTCCCGTCTGATCGGCTCCTCACGAATACTAGTTCGTGATTTCACCCTTTTGATGGTTGATGTTGATCGAACTCCTTCGATCGATGTGTGCCGACTCCTCGGATGCTCTGGATCATCTACACGATTGGTTGAGAGGCTGATGGATCTCTTCCTAAAATTTGGTGGACTCACGACACTCGTGGCACACAAATCTCACTTTCCGAACCCTAGGTAGAAACCCTAGGGTACACACCAAAAACCCTGCATCCAATTTTTTTTTCTTTCTTTCTTTTTCTCTCAGAAGGTTTTGGATCTTTACCTCATGCACAAGGCTTCCTCACACCCTACTTTCTTTCTCAAAATTTTTCTACACACGCCCCAGCTCCCTATCTCTTTTAAAACAATTCAAAACGTGTCTTATCCGCGTGAGAGGATAAAGACAAGTGGTTACACATTTGAATTCAAATCAAATTTGAATTCAAACTAAAACCAACTCATCCCTATCCACTTGGGTGTGATAAGAGAAGGTGCGAGTCTGCTTTGTGCAAGGAAAGGTTTCACGAGAAACTCTTTCTCGTGTGAGATGTGGGGCGCTAAAGTGGATAATGTCATGTATGCACAAGAGATAAGTTATCCATTCAAATTCAAACATGCCTTGAATTTGAATGGCTAACTAATCATCTTTATCCAAATATTGGTGCACAAGAGTGGGTGTGAGAAGGGCTTTGCGTGAGAAAAAATTCACAAGAAGTTTCTTCTCGTGAATTCAAATGGGCGCAGAGATTTAAGGTGGTGCAGGGATTCAAATTCAAATGGTGGTTTGATCTTAATTGAACCAACCTAATCAAAATAGATTAAGCACAATTAGACTAAATTAAACCCAACTTAATTAGGCTTAATTAGGCTCAATAAAATCTTAATCAAATCAAAAATTGACTAAGCCCAACCCCTGATCAAATCAGGGACCAAACCATCTCGACGATTAGGTCAACTCTTAACCTAATCGGGTCAAACCCAACTGAATCCAATTCAATTGGACTTGATCCAAAAATAATTACTCAATCAAATTGAGTTAATTAGCGATCAAATCACTAATAAAATCTCTCATAATTATTGAGTCCAAATTCGATGGGCAATCAGGTATCAAAGTCCATCAATATGAAACCTTGATCGAAGAGTTCAAATTTCAAATTCAAAATTTGAAATTCAAAATTTTATCCCCGATACCCAAAATGTGTGGAACTCATGATCAGAGAATCTTAATTCTCAATCATAGAGTCCTAGACATATAAGACTCATAATCAGCCATCAGATCAAAAAGGAACCTCTAATGTGTGTGACCCCGCAGGTTCGAACCTAAGCCGGTAGCACAGGAACCAATTCCTGTACTAATCGAAGTGACCATCTAGCAACGGTACCCGATGATCAGATAGGTCGAATAGTCGCAATCGCAATATTCAGAACCTACGTGAATATGGTTACCGTATAATTCATCTCTTTTGACCCCTGTGTTTAGGATGACTCAAGGTTAAACTGTCAACCCTGATGAGATCATCCGAATCGTGTTCAACTCAATTAGTCCTGTGACTCCTCACTAGGACTACCCTGGCTAAGGTTTTGTAAATTGAAACACGACTGTACACAGCTCCTAAACTGGAGTGGTCAATCCCATCTTGACACACGCACTGACAAGTCAAGTACTTGACTATACCCAGCAGCCTTCCGTCACTGAATTAAAAATTCAGGTAGTCCAGTGCCTAAGTGCAGTGAGTTGCTTGCAAGTCACCGTGGCGATCTCAGGTCAGAGGGACATTTATACCCATATCCCATCGGAGCAAATCTTGACAGCAGAAATAGCTCCGGAGTCGGTCATGTTCAGTGCAGATGTACCATTACATCTCACCTGTATGCCATACCAGTGTCTCCACACTCCTTGGTTACGAGGACAACCAATCCATATGGCACACAACGACCTATGCTCGATAAACGTTGTCGTCCTTGGTAACAACGTATCATTTGGTCGCGAACAGGTTTAAGGACTAAGCGACAAATCTTCCTTTGTCGAGTCTAAATAGTCCTAAGGACTTCACCACAACACAGGAGTTCATTAGAAGATGAAACATTTGTGATGAAAAAATATCAAAATAATTTTTATTTATTTATAATTCATGTACTAATACAAAAGGAGCACAACCGTCAACAGGCTGACGATTGGCTTTGGGACACTATTCCCAACAAGATAATGATCCTGACCAAGAGGCATTGCTTAAAGTTAAGGAGATCAAGAATGGGCAGGGGGTCATATCTGCAATGCTTGGTTTCCTCCTCTTTTTAATCAAGCATAGATTTTTTCCTATTTTAACTTTTGAAACTCAAAGCTGTAGTTTAAGACTTGTTTAAGCAATATTTTTAACATAAAAATATGTTTAAAATTATTTTTATATCTTAATTTGTGTTGAGGGCAATATTGTTTATTTTTTATTTTATATGGTTAATAGTAGTTGGCTATGTGGTAGTAGATGATGAAGAAAGAGATCAAGGTAGAAGAAAGCAAGGTGGAGGGAGTCCAAGTTGCAACTACTGGTGAATCTTATGTCATATTGATTGTAAATGTTGCATCTCAATTGGAAAACACTAGTCATTTGAATTTAGTTTGTTCCCTAATAAACTGGATCATCTAGTCAACAATATATAAAGTCATAAGCAGCACGATCTGTTTTAAAAGAGAAGTTTGATAATTTATAAAGTGATTGGGAGCTTAAGCATTTCCCTTTCTATAGATCTATTGAACATATAATATTTTCACACTTGTATTACTTATTCATTATCAAAGTATTGTCTATATGTTTGTTGCAATAGCTTGGCTAATTCCAACTATGAGTCAATTAAATGAGAAGTACAAGCATCCGAACTAACCCGGATTTGATTTGGACTCAAATTTTTTAAGTTAGGGCTGGGTTTTATATAGACCTGGCCTGACCCGAATGACTAGTTGGGTCAAAATTTTTGGCCATGGATCCAATCCAATTCGACCTATTTTTTATTAGATTGAATCTGAATCCAACATTAAAACTTGATCAAAGAATTGGATCGGGTCAGCGTTACTAATGATCTGGTCCGACCTGATTCATTTGCACCCATAAACCCGAAAAAGTTGAGAGAAAAAGAGGATAGAAAGAGAAAGGAATAGAGAAGAGAGAGAAAGAGGAAGACGGATAAATTCTTCTCTCTCCCTTTTTCTTCCTACTTTTGTCGAAAATAGAGGAGTACTATCCATTGTTGCTAGTTGCTGGCAGCCGAGGAATAGCTTGCAAAGATGGTGGGTGATAGAGATTGGCCGGCGGTGCTAAAAAAAGAAGCAAAAACAAGGGCTGAAATAGGAGCTAGGTTTGGCCCATTCAAATCCAAGCTCCAGTCCGCTCGTCGATGGCTGGAATTTGGCCATCGTCATGTACCGACGCAACCAACCAAAAAAAGGCCTTGGTGAGGATTGCAGCGATGGCAAAGTCGATGACGACCGATGATTAATAAAAAAGGTAAAAATAGGGAAAAGAAGCCGAAACAAGGGAGGGGTTTCCAAATATTTTTGGCAATTCCCTATCGGAATCTGATCTTGTAAATGTTCAATCAAGAAGGGGAAGACCAAGGGAAGAAGAATAGATAGGGTTGGGGGCTTTTTACCTCGCCTCCCATGAATATTTGCTGCAGCAACAGCAATAGTGGTGGCTGGCATTTGGAAAGAAAAATGAAGAAAAATACCAACTTGATCGGCTCTTAGAGGCCAAATATCATGTCACGCCCCGAACCCAACACCCGGATCGGATACGTGATAGCCATACACTCCTTAGAGCAAGCCCTAAAGAATATGCAAGGCCAAATTAAATCATTACAACCTTATCAACCATAATATTTAATTTCAATAATAATTCATAAAACTTGCATAATTACAATTAACATTCCTTCAATCCTCTGATCATATACTAACGGTACTCTATCTATACATCCGCTCACTCACAAATCCATACCATAGTCAACCATGGACATCTTGTAACTCTGAGAAGAAAAAAAAAATGAAGGGGGTGTGAGCTTTACAGCCCAGTAAGAATTTCTATATCACATCAATAAAATAATATAATCTGAAAATAATGATAGACAATATCACATAAAAGTCGATGTTCACTGTCTAGAATACTGCAAACATTATAGATTATCTGTTTTATAAAAGAGATGCATCATCATATATTAAATAAGTGAAACAATTTTATTCAACGATTGTTTCATGTCTTATCTTTCTATTTTCTTCTATTATCACATCACCTTTAATCCTTTCTTTTTGGCTTTAGCTTAAGCTTTGGCTTTGGCTTTGGCTTTGGCTTTGGACTACCAGGATCATGCAACGATCTTTTATTCGGATCGATTTCTGTGATCTTCCTCGGATCGAAATATTCATAATCTTTCTCGGATCAAAGTGGCCATGATCTTTCTCGGATCAAATCATTCATGATCTTTCTCGGATCAGATTCTTCATGATCTTTCTCGGATCATATTCTTCCACATATAAGCCTGTGGGGGCTGTCCCAAGCATAAGCTCCTGGCAAGTTATTCCACATGACAAGGCCAGTCCAAACCATATTTCTCTTTCTTTTCACTTTCATGAAATTAAAATATTTGACTTCATTAATCAATTCATCTTTTGCAGTGTAATAAATATGTCATACACATAATCATGCCATCAATCGCTGATACATTTGTATTGATATAGCATACTCATGCTCAAAATCACATAAATAAATAAATAACAATGTCTTAGATATAAAAAATTCATCGATCTCAAATCCAACGATGCAAAATCAATGAGATAAAACCAACGGTCAAATAATATATATAAGGATGATCATGTACAGAGATTCTTACCTTTACCGGTGACTGATCCAAGCACAAAAATCAATGTTCTTCTTTTATTTATGAATTTCTTTAACAAAATATTCCACTCGATATCATATGCAGACAATCATCTCTTCATAACCCTGATCAAATATAAAAATCATATATAGAAAAAATTATCAATAATCGATCCTAATAACACAGATCGAGGACCTCTCTTAGGATTAACCAAAATTAGGACTTGTCTATGTATCTGGATCCTCCACTGATCCATAAGACTTCTAGAGAGAGAAAATTCATGAAGAGAGAGAAAATTCTAGAGAGAGAAAGTAGAGAGAGAAAGTGGAGAGAGAAACTTTCGTATCCTTTCGATGAGGCACTCATGATCGAGATCATCAGAGGCCCTATCAGGGTGACTCAATATGAATCAAGTGTTTACAAGTTCGAATAGAATCGGACTGGGATCAGATCTACCACACGAATTTCGGAGCAATCTCAATTCATCATATTTTTATTTCAAATATATCCTAGGGTCCATGATGCAATCAGAGAGGAAGAAAAGATCCTAGAGAGACAAAATCTGTAAAGAGAGAGAAAAGTCTAGAGAGAGAATCTAGAGAGAGAAAATGTAGAGAGAGAAGGTAGAGAGAGGAGAGAGAAAAGAGAGAGAAAGAAGAGAGAAAGGAGAGAGAGGAAAATTCTCTCCTTCTTCTTCTTATTTTATTTTATTTTATTTTTATTTTTATTTTTTTCTTTTTCTTTTTCCTTTTTCTTTTCTTCTTCTTCTTCCTTCTTCTTTTCTTCCCACGGCCTCCCTTGGCTGAAACAGGGGAAGACCGTGAGGTCCCCCCCTCGGTGGCTCGGGCTCCGGCGGCTTGGCCGGAGATCCAGCAACGACGGCCGATCGTGCGAAGCCGGTCGGCGAAGGGGTTCGGCCGACAGCTCTCTTCTTTTTTTTTTTTCTTCGAAAAACAGGGGATCTTCTTTGGAATTTATTTCCAGCAAAATCGATGGCCGGCGGTGAGGTCTTGGGTCAGGAGAGGAAGGGAAGAGGGAGAGGAAGAAGGGGAGGGGCTTACCTCGAGCTCCGGCAATGTCGTCAGCTCCAATTTCCGGCGAGCGCAAGTACAGGAGGCCTTGACTTCAATCGGAGAAAACAAGGAGAAAGGAGAGAGAGAGATCGGTGATCACTATGGGTTGTTTAGGAGGGGGAGAGGGGGTCTTATAGAGTGGAGGAGAGGTCGAATCCCCCTCGGATTCCAACTTCTCCTCCGGTGACTCAGGTGGAAGAAGACTCCCAACAGGAGTCTTCTTCATTTCTTTCTTTTTTTTTCTTTATATATCTGGGTTATTACATATCAGCAGTGGAGGCTGAAGATGCATCAAAGGATGCCATGCAACTGGTTTGAATAGGGGCTAACAGACAGTTCCTCAATCTGCCAAACTCCTACTCATGGTCAAAGAAGAAATGAGACTCCCAGTGGGGGTTGGGGGTCTACCTTTCTCTGTACGTGCGATGCATGTGGATACCAAGTTTGTCTTTATCACGTGCAAAGCATGTGACCTAACCATCAACATGAGACCAAAGCATCAATCCAACTAACGTTTGGCCTGCCGCAAGTAGATTTGGCTTTGAACTAAATGAATTCGGATCATAAACTATTCGACCCATTTAATCTATTTAACATTTAGATTGGGGTTGGATTTTAGACATTTGATCCATTTAATCCATATAATATTCAAATTGGATTAAGTCAGATAATCCGTTTAATCTATTTAAAATTTATTTAATCTTTTTAAAATTTACTTAACATATTTCTTTCTTATTTAACTGGACCCACTTAATCAGTTTAACTCCCTAAAACCCACTTAACATGTTTAATCGATTTAACCTGACTTAATCTGTTTAATAAATGAGTTATGCGGATCGAATTAGATTATCCATTTAATAAACTGGTTAGATTCATATCCGAATTTTTGACTTGTTTAATTAACATACTAGATTTGGATTGATGAATTTTTTATCTGACCCACATCTAACTCGACTCTTATCCGATCTGATTCGATTGCCACCTCTATTTGTGACTGATTTTTGAGCTTGGCTGATTTTTAGGTTTTGGGGCTTGAGTGTGCATACTAGGCTAACCAAATGGATTAGGCCCAGCACAGTATTAGTCTCTAAAGGGCTTGGGTATTGTAATGTAAATATTAAGTGGTTTCTGGTTTCAAGGAAGATGCAAACATAAATTCATTTAGCACATAGATAAAGACAGAATATTTCAGAGTATGTCTCCAGTCTTGCACCTATTTCATTACCCAAACAATCACTCTGCATACATAAAAGCCCTCGGTAATTAATATCCCTTTTATGTTTTATTAAAAAAACCTGATATCTTTAAGAAAGCTATGATAGTATTTTACTAAAAGCATGACAAATTCTTTGGTGCACAGAGTGCAAAGCAAACAAGGAACATCCACCTTTTCCCGTGCTATGAGGTGATCTCCATAGAAGCCCAATCAAAAAACGAATAACCCTGCCTTCAAACCAACTAACCCCATATGAAGGAATCATTAAATATTGATTAGCACAACACGAAGGAAATCCTTCCCTCATGCTGGTATATATAAACCCCATATGCATGGCCTCCATCTTCATTCACTCGGGCGCATTAGAAGTTCTAAGAGGAAAACAAAGCAAAGGAGGCTCACATGGAAACAAAGGCCGCTGCTGGTCAGATGGTGTATGAAGATGTCGTCCCTTCATACAAGTTTGTTCGAGAGGAAGGAATCGATACACTTGTCATCGAGCTCTCAGGCATGCCTTCTTTTATCTTCAACTCAATTAGTTGTCATTGTAGGTCCTTTAATTAATATATAAATTTTGACGGAGTAGTTTACTTTGCACATAATAAGGTTTCTAATAGAAACCTCGTGGAATTTGAACATGTCATGCCCAGCCTAATGTATGGTTTGAAATAACCTTTTTGCATTAATTATAGGATTATGAATATATTGTAATTCATCTTCCTTGTTTCCTTGTAGAATTTAAGAAAGAGCAAATCAGGGTTGAACTTGATAAGTTTGGGAAACTAAGTATTAGTGGGGAGCGTCCTCTTGCACACAACAAAAGGAGTCGATTTCGCAGTGCCTTCGAAGTCCCAGAGGACTGCAATGAGATCCGTGCTAAGTTTGAGAATGGACGTCTCTATGTGAAAGTATTGCCAAAGTTCATCACTGAGACCAGCATGGAAGCTGCCACCACAATCAAAGAAACCAGAGTGAAAGATCAGAAACCGAGCATTGGCAAAGTTGACATGAACCAGAAAGCAATTTCAAGACCATCTGTTGGGCCAAACGGTGTTCCTAAGAAAAAAGAAGATGAAAAGAGAGATGCAGAGAAGGTGGGAGAGAAAGAGAAGGATCAAATCGAAGAGAAGAAAGATAAGAAGCAGCTTGAGGTACTTGAATCGAGCTTGGCCTTCTCCGAACCAATGCAGATCCCGGTTAACCTAATTGTGGTTGTTCTGGTCTTGCTTGTGATAGCATTATATGTGACCTTCAAACACTAAGGTTTGCATGTTTCCATTGGGACAGTGGAGGCATTTGTTATTTATCAATTGTATATGATACCTAAAATGAAAATAAAGTGAGGAATTGTTATCATTCTTTCTATTTGAAATGGCCTTGGAGAAATTTTGTGCACAGGGGGAGATAATCCTAAAAACTTAGGTAGAGAAGTGCTGGAATGGCAGATATTACATAAAATAGTTATTTTCTTGAGTATGATATTAGTCAAGATAGGATGACGCGGAACAGCATCTAACTATTTGTGAGATGATAAGCATAAGACTCCCTATCAAGTGATCTGCCCATAATGCTGATCTGGTTGTAGCCCAGAATGGGGCTTTGGATTCCATGTGATTGTCCGAGGTTCGAAACGTGTGTGTCGATTAAACGAGAGAGCGAATGCCCTATGCCTTGATCAACATATGTGGATCGCCATCTGGTCCAGCTGGTGGCCCGATTAGCACCGAGGTGACCTACTCACATGAGAAAGGGGAACCCTTTTGACCTGGAGGGGAGGACTTGGCCACTTTGAGTGCCCTATAGTGGGGTCTTGTGACTCGGGTGGATCCAGCTCCCAACAAAAGTCTATCTGAATCAAACATTAGTGGGGTCTTGTGACTTGGATGGATCCAACCCCTAGTAAAAGTCTATTCGAATCGAACATTCTTTGATGGAAGGAGGTCCTCATGGTCACGTCCAGAGAGGATTGCTATGCTGGAAGCTCCTCCCCTTCTTTTTTTGTATCAAAAAAAAAAAAAATGATCTACCCATAATTGTGCAAGGAAGTATGTGCGAAGCTACATCCATCACCATTCTTGCCTTGTCAAAAAAACTTCTGTTATTTTATTTCGTTAATCGCATAATTATCTAACGGAGTGCAGCTGTGGAGTAGTCCTAAACGAGATGATGCAAGAAGGATATTAAGCAATCTTAGCTCAGTGTCCCTTGGCAAAACAAATATGGGAACTCATTATACAGAAAAGTCTTTTGGAATTTGAATTTGCTACACCCACTTCTTTGTTGTGGGTATTGACTTCTTTCTGTGTCCTTCCCTAAAGCATTGGACTATTGCCTACAGTAGCTGATTGTTGTGGACCCACATGAACAATAGATTGTTTAATTAACACCATGAGCCAGCTACTACCATGCGGCATAAGTTATGATCAATTTGGCTACGCTTGGTGATGCTTTCAGATGGTCTGAGGCATTGGGACATCAGCAGCTCTATGAGGTTCCATCCTACGATGGCTCAATATTAGGTATATGTTATCATGCTTCCATCCTACAATGGCTCCGTCCTAAAATTAAATTTCATGCTTCCTTTAAGGCTGACTATGCTTGTAATGGGTATATGTTATCAGAGATCACCAAATCGGGTTCTCACGGTAGGTGCCAAAACCTTTGCATCTGCTTCGGTGCTGGTGGCAGAGTTGAGAGCGGCTTGGAAAGTATCCCTAAAAATATCCCTCCTCCAAGGATTGTCTAATTTCTTTTGCTCTCTTGTTTCTTCATTGTTTTTGTGCCCAAAAAAAAAAAAAAAAACTAACTGGCTTTCTTCACTTCAACAAAAGTGCACCAATTTTGAGAAATTTTAAGACTTTTAGTTAACATAGTCCTTTTGAAGTAAATATAAAATTTAGAATCCTTTATAAGAAATAAATATGTTATTGAAACATATTGCTTCCTAGCACAGCACTTTATAAGAACTCCTTTTGAAGCAAATGTTTTAAATTTCAAGGCACTCAATAAATCTGCCTACATCAAAACATAAACATGCACTCAGTGGGAATTAAATATTTATGAAAAAATGGATATTTCATCTTTTGCATGCAAAAGACACCAACTCATGGTAACAAAATTTGCTCTTACCGGCCTCAGGAAATATGATTGTACTGCCCAAAAAGAGTTGATGATGAAAAGATTAAATAGTTTTGGTTGCGAGTCAGATACAACTCAATTAGCACATAGATAAAGATAGAATATTATATTTCAGAGTATGTCTCCACTCTTGCACCTGTTACACAAATCAATTCCTCATGATTTGAGAGCATAATCCAAACCGATATAAAGACAATAGGATATATAAGTCATTTTATCAAGCAATAAAAAACAATAACATACGATGTTTTAAGCAAAACAAACAATAACAATATCCTGCCATTTTGTTACATGATCATAACAATCACTCCACATACACAACAGCCTACAGTTGGTATTTCTTCTATATCTTTTTTTTTTTTTTTTAAAAAGGATGCTTTTAGAAAGCTCTAATGGTATTTTATTGAAAGAACTACAAATGCTTTGGAGCAGAAGAGTGCAAAGCAAGCAAGGAACCCCTACCTTTACCCATGCCATGAGATCATCTCCATGGAAGCCCAATCAAAAAGGAATAACCCAGACTTCAAACCAACTAAACCCCAACTGACAGGCATCATTCGACATTGAGCTGCCAACACAAAGGAAATCCCTCCCTCACGCAGGTATATATAAACCCCATGCATGGCCTCCATCTTCATTCAGAAACAAAGCAAAGGAGGCTCAGATGGGAACAAGAGCTGCCGCTGGTCCACGTCTGTATCAAGATTTCGTCCCCTCACATGAGTTGGTTCCAGTGGAAGGAATCGATACCCTCGTCGTCAAGCTCCCAGGCATGCCTTCTTCCTCTTCAACTCCATCACTTGTCATTGTAGCTCTTTCAATGCAATTAGAAAGCTGTAGAACTATAATTACTTTTCTCCCATAAGGTTGAATTAACGTATAAATCTTCGATGAACTAGTTTACTTCGTTGATAAGGTTTCTAATAAAATTATTGCAAAATTTAAAGTAGAATTCCTCATAGAATTTGAATAAGTCACGCCTAATATATGGTTTAGCATCACCTTTCTACATTCATCATAGGATTATTGTTGGAAAAAATCGATCAAAACATGCATCTAGAAAATGCTATTATTTGTTTATATGATTTTAAAATGGATTTATAAAGAAAAATAGAGTACTAGCATAAGAAAAAGATGGACAGACTTTGTCTAAATGAGGCATGTGAAACACTACTCTAAAAATGTGATTCAGACTTCCTTCATATGCCCATTAATAAAAGAAAGGGTAAAATTAAGGAAGAATAGAAAAGATACGATCTCTGTCCCAAAAAAAAAAAAAAAAAAATGTCTCAAACAGAGCATAGGAAAAAAAAAGATCGGTATTTTTGATTGATAATAAAATAATTAAATTCAGATCCTATTTATAGACTCAGTCCGAATTATCGATTCGATGTCATAGTTTTAAAAAATCAAGATGTTTCAGAAATATCATATTCCTTCCAAAACCAACTTTTTTTCTCCAAACAGTTGTATTTCTTTGAAAAGAGCCTTTAAATTTTAAAATAAAATTAAAATTTTTTAAATAACAAAAATTTAGTGGATAAAAAAAATTAAATCTTTTTATTTTTTAAATAAAACTCTAGCAATTATGAATATATTGTAATGCATCTTCCTTGTTTACTTGTAGAATTTAAGAAAGATCAAATCAGGATTCAACTCGATAACTTTGGGAATCTGAGGATAAGTGGAGAACGTCCTCTTGCAGACAACCAGTGGAGTCGATTCCTCAAGCTATTCCAAGTCCCAGAGGACTGCAACGTCACCGAGATCCAAGCCAAGTTTGAGAATGGGTCTCTCTATGTAAAATTACCAAAGTTGATCACCGAACCCAGTGTGAAAGATCGGCCTACACAACCTCAGAAACCCAAAGAAAACGAGAAACCTACTTCAAAACCATCTGTTGAGCCAAATGGTGTTCCTAAGAAAAAAGAAGATGATGAAAAGAGAGAGAAACCAACCGATACAAGAAAAGATGCAGAAAAGGAGAGAGAGAAAGAGAAGGATCAAACCAAAGAGAAGGTTACAAGCGACGTCAAACAAGAAGAGGGTGAGAAAGGTGGTGCAATAACTGAGGTCCCAAAGGAGGAGGCGGTGACCGAGCGTGCGCTCCCCGGAAATGGCCAAAATGGGCTGGAGAAGTTGAAGACTAAGTTGGGTGAATTGGGCTTGGATTTCCATAAGCCAAGTCAGCTCATGCTTAATGTACTGGTGGCTGTTGTGGTCTTGGTTGGGGTGGGGTTGTACGTGACCTACAAACGGAGGAGTCCCATGCAGGAAGATGGCCACCAAGATAACTAAGATTTTCATGGTTCCATTAATGGGACATTGGAGGCATTTGTGATTTAATTTATTAAATGTATATGATACCTAAAAAAGAAAATAAAGTGTTGAATTGTTAGCATTCTTTTATCTGACATGGGCTTGTGTATGTGACAAAGGGATGGCATCGTAGATATTACATAAAATAGTAATTTCCATAAGACAAGATGACATGGCATTTGTGATTTATTAAATGTATATGATAGCTGAAAAAAAACTAAAGTGCGGAATTGTCGGCATTCTTTCTATCTGAAATGGGCTTGTATATTCCAGAGAAATTTTCGAATTATGGGGAGGTAATCCTAAAAACTTAGGTAGACAAAGGGATGGCATTGTAGATGTTACATAAAATCGTAATTTCCATAAGATAAGATGATATGGTTGTGTTCAATCACCACTAAATTGATAGGTATGATATTAGTCAATATAAGATGCTAAACATAATCTTGTTAAGACTTCCTTTGAAGTGATCCATCCACAATTGTTTGAGGGAGTGAGCATTAAAAAAAAAAACTGTAATTTCATTAATTGCATAATTAGTAATTATCCTTTGGACTGCATCTGCGGAGCAGTCCCGGTCTAGATGACACATAAATGGCACTTAGCAATCTTTCTCAACCGCACCAAAGTGCACCAATTTAGGGAAACCTTTAAGGCTTTAACTTAATCCTTTTTAAGTAAATATCAAATTTATAATCGTTTATAAGAAGTAAATATATTATTGAAAGGACATAAACATTGCTTTCGAGCACAATACCTTAGAGGCACTTTTTTTTAAGTAAATGTTTTAAATTTCAAGGTACTCAAATCCACCTAAATCAGAACATAAATATGCGCTCAGTGGGAATCAAAAGAACCTATGAAAGTGGAGCTAGTAGAAAAATTTACCAGCTGGGCTCTCTTCTTTTTCTTCAATCAATAAATGTTAGCTGCTCATTTTGCAATATTTGTACATGGTGTGAACCACAAATAATCTCGCAGGTAATTTTATGTCGTATATCCTGTCCCATACTAATCCACAGGTTTCCATTCATTATTTGTTCAACCAGCTTCATGTGATGGCATATGACAAGTGAAAGCACAAGGTATGATACACTACTCCAAGAAAAAGTTTGGGATAGGTGAGAAGAAAAGGGAGAAATTATGTCAAAATGAGGGAATGATTTTTCGTCAAGGACTCTTAAGTTTAGTGGCTTCCTATCACTTTTAAAAACATGGATTAGGGCAGGTTTGCCAACTTATCAGTTGGTAAAATCCTTGATGATTGGACCAAGTGATACCTAGGAACGAACCTCCCCTTCACTAGGTTTGTAGGGTAACGGATGTTTGAGGAATGGATTATACTATTATGTAGCTCATTACCTCTGGGCATTCTATTAAATAAAGAAATAAATATTTGACTTCCAATAAAAATAAGAAAATGATGAGAAATAGAATTTGAACTCCTAGCTCACTATGGATCTCTCTTCATAAGTCCCTATGTTATCCGCTCTAGTCCATGCTCCTTATTTTTACCACAGATTGGTATACAAACGAGAGGAGCCTCACAGTTGGAGGGGTAGTCCCTTACCTCATGCGCCACTATTGTGGCCAAGGGCTCATAATTCGGCACGTGAGATATCGTTTATTCTGACCTATGAACTTTATGATTTTGTTCTTCAAAAGGCATCTCACACTGAAAGAATGACTTCTTCCTATATAAGCCAAAGTCTCTCTTGACTCACAATAATTGTGGAACTAATAATACGATTCCTTCTACACCACAACACCCTGCAAGCTATCGCCATGTTTTAAGAGTCTATATAGACTCTCATGTCAAAAAAAAATAGCCTTTTCCTTGCTCTCTTAATTAAAGTCCAAAAGATTTATAAAAAAAATGATATGAATTAGAAGATAGTTGCTTATTCAATATTCTATCATGTGCAACACATGCATCAAGTTCTAGTGTTAATAATTTGAACAAATGTCACCTAAATATCTAGGCTTATTTTTTTGGCATCTAGTATAGTGTAATTACTCTACGAAATCAGGTGGCTATGGTTGTGTCAAGCTAATAAGTAGGCCTGTTTCCCTAGCCCTTGTTCTAGTGCAAACTGGTGGCTTAAATTTTGAGAGAAAAAAATAGACTGAAGTCCAATCCAATTTATTAAGATGATGAAAAAGATAGCAACAGCTTCTCTTATCAATATAACAACCCACATCTAAAAAAGCTACCTAGAAGATATTATTTAAGTTTTTTGCTCCTGTATAAATATCCAATTTTTTTTTAATGAATAACCAATATGGGACTAAATATATGCCCTCACGAACCCTCACACACTCTTTCCGTTTAGGCCCTAGCATCCTCGCCAAGCTAAGAATCTAAATCCATACTTCTATTTACAAACTCCATGATCGGCCTATGGTCATTCTCAATGAACCCATGCTATAGTATCCTCTGATCCACATTGACTACGGAATGGATCAGCTATGAAATCATTTGTAACAATCCATGACCGCATTTAAAAGGACTAGCTAGAATATATTATTTGGATTCCTTGACTCTAAATAAATATTTAAAATCTTTCTAATAAATAATCAATGTGGGACTAAATGCACATTTGCACAGATCCTGTTTTTCTATTATCATTCTTTAGTTGGGTTTGTATGCTCTCTATCCTTTTGGACAAACTGCAAATTGACATGATTTGCGGTATTCGAGTGTTCATTATATCCAACATCTATTTTTCTCCATAAATTTGCACTCTCAACAATTTCTCTTCCATGGCCCAGATGTTTATTGCTTATCATTGAGGAGGCGAGGCCACTCATTTGCTCGATTTTTGCTGTTATAGGTTGTACACTTATCTTTGTTGCTTTCCGCATACTCTTATATCTATGTTTATTTTTTTACTTTTTTTGCTCCTAGGAATCATTGTACCACGAAAAAAAAAGCTTTTAGTGTGTAAAGTTTAAAACATTTTTTTTAATAATTTTTAAAATTCAAAAATTTAAAATTTGATCCCTCTAATTTTTGAACCATATCCTAATACGGTCCTCCTAGGTTCCAACCACTTTCTCTCATCAAAAACTTTCAATTGGGGATACCTGATACTTATACGATGAAAACCATCTAAACAAAGATGACATGACATTAACCAAGATGATGTGGCATATGGACAATAATATGGCATAAAAAATGATAATTTTATTTGGATGATATAGAATATTGATGATGATATGGCATGCATGTAATAATATGGCATATGCTATGAGATTTTCTATCTAAAAAAGTATCCTCACGTCATCACCTATATGATGTGGTGTTGCTATAAAATTTTCTATCCAAAAGTATACAATCAACGAGTGCCATATCATCATCCATATGCCATATCATCATCTATATATATATATATATATGCATGTATGTTACGCCATCACCCATGTGCCATATCATCACCAATGTACCATAAACTATATTTTCGACTTCTAAGTTTCAGATATATTTTTACATGGCAATTATAGTTTAAAAAATCTTTAATTAGATTTTTTTAATTTTTAAATATAAATTAATTTAACCTTTCTGGCCTAGCTGTAGGGCAAGTGATGTTTCTAACCAGGGTAACACATGAAAACCTATCAAACTACAAATCCAATCCAAACCAATTATTTCAATTCGATTTAGATTGGATTTTTGCACATTTGATTCGATTTCGGTTCGAAAATTTCTGAAACTAAAAAAATCAATTTAGTTTCAATTTAAGTTTAAAAAAGAAACGACTTAAACTAACATGACCCACACGCACGCACATACACATGTAAACACACACACACACATATATATATAATAAATTTAGAATGGGTGAGCCAGACCCGAATATTAATCGCACTCGAACCAAGCTCCAACAACCACATTCGGTGATTGGGCTTGTGAGAAAATTTATTTTAAAGGGAGAAAGTAGCATGGAAATAATTAATGTAGGACTAAATGAAACCAAGGTCTTTTAGTCACAACATTTCAAAGCTATCCGATCAAAAATCAATGGCTATGGAACCATAGCTTGATGCATGTGCATGTGTGTGTATATGTTAAATGTATGTCCTAGAAGTCAATACGACCGACACATTGTAATAAGTCTATGACATAATTTTGTACTTAATACATTGATTTGATCAATAAAAAGATAAATTTTATTTTTATTTCAGAGTAATGTGTCCTTGAATCATCCATGAAATTAATACTTCGATACATATTCTCAAAAGTATTGAGAATTAAAGACATATATAATTAATTCCTAAATGCTTCCGATCATAGTATCATCATGAGGATGATAATCGATTCGGATAGATCGACACACAAATCACTTTCTTCAGGATAGATGAGTCTCTGATCCACAATGTAGAGATACTAAGTGATGAGTGTAGATAGTTGTTAGAGAACAACTAATGCTGAGCATAATCATACGACAGATTATTTAGATTTTTAATCAATCGTCAGTGATTGTCTCGATGCTGTAGTTGTGTGAATGGTCCTTTGATCAACGATGGTATAACTGCTCATAGTGAAGCAATTGGAGTTTGACTGATACATAAATATGATCTCATTGAGATCTTATAATGGATGTTAGCGACAGTTGGTCCACTATAAAAGTATGGTGCATATCTAGATAGAATCTATCGAGCTTGATAGAGAGAAATAGTTCTATGAATTTGAGAGGCTAAATTCAAAAGTCTGTGGCCACAACAGTATGATTAATGAAAAAAATTTTATGAGGATCATAATTGGATTTGAGCTGATCGAATCTATCATATGACAGATGATGAGGATTGACGATTTATCCATGACATGCCATCTAGTCGGAACTCATGATAGAGGGATTGAATCACATATTAACTACATCTTGAAATTCTTTTTTGATTCTACTGGGTTACTACTACATACTGCTAGGTGTCACTGATCGATTGTGAGAGCTCACTAGGGTTGCTCAAGATCAACAATCCTTGATGAGTTAGAGTGAAATTATTCTGACCCATTGAAAAAAATTTTAATATTTTACTACCAGATAGAATTAAACTCATGGGGTTACACAATAAAGAGATTTGATCTGGAATAAGCAATTGGACTTATGAAGTATCAATTAAGTTTAAAGAAACCCTATTGAGTTCAGGATAACCTTGCTAGCACATAGTTCAACCTAATTTTTTTTTGCATTTGAATTACTTATTTGATAAGACTAATTTAAGTTAATTACTTACTAATAATCTAAATGAATTAGATTCATTGGGCTTAAATTATTCGGTGTCTAGGATTTTGGATCATATAAATTAAGAGATCAAACCCTTAATCAGTTTATTTGATTATTTATATAGGACGCTACTTGATTTGATCAAGTTGGACGTGTCCCCCTAAAAGAGGATGTGTGAGACCAGCATCGGACATCCCCTTAGCCCCATATGGTGTGTGAAAAAATAGATGTAAAGGCTCCAATAGTTGGCACCTAATGGATCTCCTAAAGGAGGTCAAATATCTAAGGTAATAAGGATTCTTAATACAAATAGGACTTGTATTAAGGAGCTATTTGATTTTGAATAAGATTCAAACATTTTATCTATTTAAAGGGCCTTCTCTAAGGCTCTTTACTTCTAATTTTCAACAGCCCACACCTCCCATGAGACCTCCCCATGCCCCCTTTCTCTTCTCTCTTCTAGCTCCAATGCCCAAAGAGCCTAGGCATCTTCCATCTTCCATGCCCAAAAGAAGTTTGGGCATCCCCTTTGCTTGCTGGTTTTTAGAGTTTGATTGCTTCATAATCAAGAAAAGAAGAATAAGAGAAGAAGAGAAGAAAAAAATTAAGGATATGATCAAAAAGTTGATTATGATCCAGACTTCGTTCAAATTCACAAGATAATCATTCTTAGAAAAGAAAGATCAACATCAAAGAAAGCTATTCTAGACTAATTCTAAGTGGATACCCATAGAGATCGGATGCTTACATGACTAAGAAAGAACCTACTCTCTTCCAGATCCAGATTTGAAAAAAAAAATTATGAAACAGATACGTGATTCAATCACATATTTAATTTCAGCATAAAATTTAGTATGTGTTCAATTTCATCATATAAAGTAGATCCTTATGTTCTATATTTGATGCATGTATGATTTAGATTAAAAAATATTTTAATCTTCTATTCTACTGCATTATTTAGAGAGAAAAAAATTAAAATAGACATGCATGCCCCGACACAAAATTTAAATAGCGATATCAAAGTCACAGATTTCATATGCATGAAATTGACATACATATTTTGAAAAAAGTTTTAAAATCTGATTTTTTTGATACATGAGATATATAGATGATTACTTTGAATCTAAAATTTATTTTAGATTTAATTTTTAGTTCATATATTTCATATGTGAAGGTATGCATAGATCTAAAATTTATTCTTGATCGATTTCTAGTTCGTGTATATGTGATATGTAGATACATACATAAATCTAAAAATAATATTAATCTGATTTATTATTCATATAGAGATATATGATTGCATATTTAGATCTAAAAATTCATTTCAATTTGATTTATGATTTGTATATGAGATATATAATATCATATTATCATCTGAATTTTGTTTAGATCTGAATTTTGCCTATATATATAAGATATATGCTTATATGTTAAATTTGAAAATTAGTTTTATGATTTAAAACTTATTTTTCATGCAAAAAATTTAGATCTAAACTTTAGTTTTGAAATCTGAAATTTATATTTATGTATGAGAGTTTTGATCATGAAAAAATCAAAAATTAGAACATATAATTATATTACATCTAAGATTTTTGATTTAAATATAATGAGTCTAATTTGATTAAATAATTCATCAAATCAAATCAAGTATTGATTAGGATTAGGTCAATTAAGTTATAAGATCATATAATTATTGTTGATCAAATTGACTAAATCCATATATAGAATCGATTAATCTAAGGACTTAATTCGGCTCAATGGCTTGAGTCTGATTCGCTTAAGCTAACCTATTTAGACCAATTAACTTCTTGATGTCTAAGGCAAGTTATTGAGAGGTGATTATTTAATTGATTGCGTTTGCTAATCTGATCAATTTATTAGTGTCTAAAGAAAGCAACGGAGAGACCCCCACCGATCTTTATTTATCTGATCAATTTGGAAGATTGAGTCTTGAATAAGGTTGCTTGGCGGTTTGGTTTAACCCATGCTAATTAGAGTGGTCATATAATAATTGATTAGATGAGACCTAAACTTAAATCTCTCCATAAATATTAAGTCCATGGGTCTTCCATCATTGTGGAAGTGCGGGCGTGATACTAGTATTAAGTATTCTCGACTGGTTACAGTGGTTCAGCTGTATCGGAAACACGCAACCACTCTATTAGCAAAGAATTGCTCGAGAGTAAGGATGGGATTGGGCCCAATAACTGTTAGGTAAGGGTCTCAATAATGGCTTTGCACCTACTTATGAATGGTGGGTCAGACTTAACTAAGGAGTGTAGTCAATAACTATTAGGTGAGCCTACATAACTTAGAGACCAAATCACTGTCACATGCTTAGCAAAGCATTTGGATAAAAAGTTATCCACGCATCGATGTACGTATTATCAATAACTGTTAGTTGAGGTACATGGTATCAGTGGGACTGCGCACCCATTAAGAATCTAGTTGTCACGTTAAGATTTTTGTTTTCCATCCGAGAAGTGGAGGGATCCAAAAAATTAATGGAAGTTATTGTTTGCTTCTTAAAGTCTCTAAAGCAAATATAAATTTAAAGTACAAAAGTCTAACTTGAATCTCTACTCTCGCAGTTAAATCATGTCAGTCTCAAACCCTCTAGCCCGCATCTTTGAATCTAATCATTTGACCAAAATTAATTATAAAGACTAGTTTAGAAATCTCAAGATTGTCCTGACTTTCAAAAAATTAGGTCATGTACTTGATCAAAAATCTTTAGTGTTACCAAACCGTCCTATTGCTGAGCAAAGAACAGCTTATGAAAAGTCGACGGATGAAGACAGTAGGATTAAGTGCTATATGCTGGCTTCCATATCAAACGAGTTGCAGATCCAATATGAGTATATGTCCACTGTTAGGGCTATGATCACTTACCTATAAGAGTTGTATGGTGAGTAGAGCCGTACAGAATACTTCGAAGTATCTAAGAGACTCTTCAATTTAAAGATGCACGAAGGACAGTCAGTCCATGAGCAATGTATGACAGTGATCAAAGTCATTAAGGAGTTTGGGAAGCTCAAGCTTGATATGCAAAAAAAATTACAGATGGATTTGATCCTTCAATCCCTTACGAGTTTATATAGTCAATTTATTATAAATTTTTATATGAATAAACTTGATTGTATTATATCCAAACTAGTCAATATGTTGGTCACTACTGAGGAAACCTTGAAGAGTTCAAAGGGCACTGTTCTTACTACGGAGTGGACTTCTTCAACCAAAAAAAATTTAGTTGGAAGAAGAAGAGTAAATCTGCTAAGAAGCCAAAGAAAAAAGCAAGCTAAAGAAGGACGTTCCAAAGAAGAATAAAGCAAAGAAAAAGTATTTTCACTGTGATGCTAACGGTCATTGGAGAAGAAATTGTCCACTCTATCTGGAGAGCCTGAAGAACAAAAAGGATAATAAATCTTCAGAAGGTATGCTCGTAATTGAATCTAACCTTATAATTTTTTTCTACTTCTAGTTGGGTATGGGACTCTGATTCGAGTGCTCATATATGTACTTCAATATAGAGTCTAATAGAAAGTAGAAGGTTGAAGGAAGGTGACATGATCCTTCAGATCGATAATGGAGTAAAAGTTACTGTAGAAGGTATTGACATTTATCCTCTTCGATTATCATTAAGATTTAGATTAGATTTGAAAAATTATTATTTTGCTCCTGTAGCTAGTCAAAATTTGATTTCCATGTCTGTGCTAGCACAGGATGGTTATGATTTTAATTTTAATAAAGATTTTTGCTCCATTTATTTATGAAATAAATTTATTGTATGTGATCTTTTAATTGACAGTCTTTATCATTTGCATGTTGATATGAATGTGAATTTAAATGAGTAAATAGCGAGTACCATAGGTCAAAAAAGATTCAAAGATGAAATTAACCAAAAGTACTTGCAGCATCATAGACTAGACCATATTGGAGAGGACAGGATAAACAAACTAAAAAATGATGGGATCTTTGACTTTTTTGATTCAGAGTCATATCCAGCTTATGAATCTTGCCTTCAAGAAAAAAATGGCTAAGCTACTCTTTGTGGGACATGGGGAAAGGGCCACTGAGTTACTTGCCTTAACACACATCGACGTGTGCGGGCCATTTGTTGTGCAGACCAGGATTGGTTATACCTACTTCATCACCTTTATCAATAATCTATCATAATATGGATATATGTATCTGATGAAATATAAGTCTGAAGCTTTCGAAAAATTCAAAGAATTCAGAAATAAAGTAGAAAAATAAACAAGTAAACCCATTAAGATTCTTCGATCTAATCGAAGAGGTGAATACCTTAGTCAAAAATTTCTTACATATCTTAAAAATAATGATATAGTCTCTCAATGGACTCCTTCTGAAATATCTCAGCTCAATGAGATATCCGAAAGGAGGAATAGGATCCTATTAGATATAGTCAGATCCATGATGAGCTTCACTGATTCACCCTTATATCTTTGGGGACATACCTTGTTAACTATAATTCACTTATTGAAAAGCAAAGAGCTATAGATCCTCAGGAACGCATTATTTATGAGTCAATAGTTGATGTTCCTCCACCATCTCATAGATCTAGCAGGATATCCTGATCTCTTGAAAGATACATGGATATGCTTATAGAAGAAGTAAAAGAAATATTCCTTATGGAAGATAAGAGTCATGGTGATGATCCTAATATCTTTAACGGAATGATGTCTGACATCAATTTTAAAAAATGGTTAGATGCAATAAAGTCAGAAATTAACTCAATTGCACTCAAATCAAGTATGGACCTTAGTAGATCCATTCGAGGGTATAGTATCCACTGCGTGTAAATAGATCTATAAAAGAAAAATAGATACCGATGGTAAGATAGAGACCTATAAAGTCAGGCTCGTGGTAAAAGATTACAGTCCACGTGAAGGCATTGACTATCAAAAAAAATTTTCGTCTGTAGTCATGCTGAAATCTATCCGCACTCTACTTGCTGTTGCCACTTATTATGATTATGAAATCTGACAGATGAATATGAGAACTACTTTTCTGAATGGATATCTTGATGAAGATATCTATATGGAGCAGCCTTTGGATTTCACATCTGGTGATGATGATCATCGAGTCTGCAAGCTGCAAAAATTCATATACAAATTAAAGCAAGCTTCTCGGAGTTAGAATTTTTATTTTGATGATGCGATCAAATCGTTTGGTTTCATTAAGAACGAAGAGGAACCTTGTGTATACAAGAAGGTCGGAGGGAGCGTAATAACATTCCTTATATTATACATGAATAATATTTTCCTCATTGAGAATGATATTCCCATGCTGACCTCGGTCAAAATATGGTTGTCTAAAGAATTCTCCATAAAAGACCTAGGGAAAGCATCCTATATTCTTAAAATAAAGACCTATATGGATAGATCTAAAAGGATGCTAGGCCTATCACAAAAGTTATATATAGAGAAAGTACTAAAAAGATTTAGCATATAAAATTCTAAAAGAGGACTCTTATCTCTTAGGCATGGTATTCATCTTTCCAAGATGATGTATCCGACTACATCTGAGGAAGTTCAATGCATAAGTAGGATTTCTTATGTTTCGATCATAGAGAGTCTCATATATGCCATACTATATACTTGACATGATATTGTCCTTACTGTGAGTGTCACGAATAGATATCAGTCGAATCCAGATGATGAATACTAGATAGCTGTGAAGAATATCCTTAAGTACTTGAGAAGAACTAAAGATTTATTCTTGATCTTTGAAGGAGGTTCTAAATTACGAGTCGAGGGATATACTGATTCAAACTTTATATCTAATCCTGATGATAGAAAGTCTATATCAGGATATGTATTTATATGCAATAGTGGTGCAGTCAGCTGAAAAAATTTCAAGCAACCTATCATAGCGGACTCAACCACAGAAGCTGAATATGTCGCTGCTTCGAATACTACAAAGGAAGGCTTCTACTTCAAGAAGTTCATCGCGGAGTTTGGAGCTATGACATTGGATACCATACCACTTTATTATGACAACAATGAAGTCATAGCACTTGCTAAGGAGCTGAAGTCTCCTTAGAAATCAAAGCACATCGAGCGGTGGTTTCATATTATACATGACTATCTTGAAAAGAAATATATCAAGATATGAAGAATAAACTCCACAGATAACATAGTAGACCTGCTGACAAAGCAATTGAGCCAGCCAAAGATGAAAGTCCATCCTGACAAGATGGAATTTAGATTAGTGGCCAATTAGCTTTAGTCTAAGTGAAAGATTGTTAGATGTATATCCTAGAAGCCACTGCGGCTGACACATTGTAATAAGTCTAGGGCATAATTTTGTACTTAATACATTGATTTGATCAATAAAAGGAGAAGTTTCATTTTCATTCAAGAGTAATATGTCGTTGAATTATCCATGAAATTAATACTTCGATACATATTCTCAAAGGTGTTGAGAATTAAAGAGATGTATAATTAATTTCTAAATACTCCTGATCATAGTATCATCATGAACATGATGATCGATCCAGATAGATCGATGCATAGATTACTTCTTTCAGGATAAATAGTCTCTGATCTACAGTGTAGAGATACTAAGCGATGAGTGTGGGTAGTTGTTAGAGAATAACTAGTACTGAACATGACCATATGAGAGATCACTTGAATTTTTATTTAATCATCAGTGATTATCTCAATGCTGTAGTTGTATGAATGATTCTTTGACTACGATGGTATGACTGCTCGTAGTGAGACTGTTGGAGTTTAACTGACACATAAACATGATCTTATTGAGATCTTGTAGTGGATGTTGACGATAATTGATCCACCTTAGGAGTAGGATGCGTATCTAGATGGAATCTATCGATCTTGATGAAAAGGAGTAGTCCTATGAGAATTGAGAGGCTAAGTCCGAGAGTCTGTGGCTACAGCAGTATAATTGATGGAAAAGAATTTCTATGAGGATCATAATTAGATTTGAGCTAATCAAATCTATCATATGACTGATGATGAAGTTTGACGATTTATCTACGATCTGCCATCTAGTCGGACTCACGATAGAAAGATTGAATCACATGTTAACGATATTTTGAGCTTCTTTTTTGATTCTACTAGGTTGCCACTACATACTACTAGGTGTCGCTGGTGGATTGTGAGAGCTCACTAGGATTGCTCAGGATCGACAATCCTTCATGAATTAGAATAAAATTATTCTGACCCATTGAAAAAAATTTCAATGATACTATGATAGAGACCATTATATATCTCACTATCAGATAGAATTGAATCCATGGGGTCACACAATAAAGAGATTTAATTCGAAATAAATAATTAGGTTTATGAAGTCTCAATTAGATTTAGAGAAATCCTATTGGGTTCAGGATAATCTTGCTAGCACATGGTTGGATCCAATTTTCTCTTTTCATTTGAATTACTTACTTGATAAGATTAATTCAAGTTAATTATCTGCTAATAATCTAAATAAATTAGATTCATTGGGATCAAATTATTGGGTGCCTAGGATTTTGGATCATATGAATTAAGGGATCAAATCCTTAATCAATTTTTTGATTGTTTGCATGGGGTGCTACTTGATTTGATCAAGTTAGGTATATCCACCTAATAGAGAATGTGTGAAACCAGCATGGGGCACCCCTTAGCCCCATGGGGCGTATGAAAAAGTGGGTGCAAAGGCTCCAATAGTTGGTTCCTAATGAATCTCCTAAAGAGAATCAAATATGTAAGGCATTAAGGATTCCTAATGCAAGTAGGACTTGTATTAATGGGCTATTTGGTTTTGAATAGGATTTAAACCTTTTACCTATTGAAAAGGACCTTCTCTAAGGCTCTTTACTTCTGATTTCCAACAGCCCATGCCTCCCATGAGACCTCCCCCCGCCTCCTTTCTCTTCTCCCACTCTTCTCTCTTCTAGCTCTAACGCCTAAAGAGCTTGGGCGTCTTCCATCTTCCATGCCCAAAAAGAGTTTGGGCATCCCCTTTGCTTGCTGGTTTTCAGACTTTGATTGCTTCATAATTAAGAAAAGAAGAGCAAAAGAAGAAAAAAAGAAAAAGATCAAGGATAGAATCAAAGAGTTGATCGCGATTCAGACTTCGTTCGATTCGCAGGGTAATCGTTCTTAGAGAAGAAAGATCAACACTAAAGAGGACTATTTCAGACTGATCCTGAGTAGATACTCGTAGAGGCCAAACACTTGCACGGCTAAGGGAGAACCTACTTTCTTTCATATTGAGATTTGACAGATGTGTGATTCGATCACAAATTTAATTTCAGCATAAAATTCAGTATGTATTCAATTTCAGCATATGAAGTAGATCTTTATGTTTTATATTTTATGCATGAATGATTTAGATCAAAAGATGTTTTAATCTTCTATTCTACTATATTGTTTAGAAAAAAAAATTTTGAAACATACATGCATGCCCCGATATGAAATTTCAATAGTGTATACACATGAAGCAAGGATTTAACCCAAAAATCCTAGCCACTAATCTAGCCTATTCAACCATCATTCCCCTACCTCCTCCTCATGATGGATGGCTTCTCTTCATAGAGTAGGAGAGAGAGATCGAGGGTCAATGCAACAAATGCAGAAACCCCTCTGCTCGTGGTGGAAGGCTTTTTCCTCCACTATTTGGTTGAGATGGCATTTATTTCTAGGATTTCCTTCACCATCTCTATCATGGCTCTCATCTTCACATAATCTTCTTGGTGATCTAAATCTAGGCCCTGATGCCAAACAATGATGGTAAATTCTAATCTTTGTCTAGATGCTAGGGTTAGGGTTTAATTGAAAAAAGATAGGATAAACAGACTGAAAAAAGACAAGCTTGGCTCATATATCTTATCCAGTTTGTGGATCCAGTCTTTAAGAAAAAATGACCAAAATATCTTTTGTAGGACAAGAGGAGAGGACCACTGAGATACTTTCCCTAGTGCACATTAATGTATATAGCCCATTCGATGTGCAAGAGTGATTATCTTTACTTTATTATCTTGATCAATGATTATTCATAGTATGGGTATGTGTAAGATATAAATTTAAAGCCTTTGAGAAATCAAAAAAATTCAGATATAAGATAAAGAAGCAAACTAAAAAATTCTCTAAGATTTTTTACTTAGATCGAGGAGGTGTATACCTTAGTGAGAGTTTCTAAACTACCTTAAGGTAGATAGCATAGTCTCACAATTGACTCCTTCAGAAACATCTCAAATTAACTAGGTGTTCAAGTAGAGGAATCGAATCCTATTGAATATAGTTTAATCCATGATGAGCTTCATTAATCTTTCATTATTTTTTTGGGGATATGCATTACTTACTTCTATTTATCTATTGAATAAGATTTCCTCTAAATTCATTCCTATCATGCTGTATGAGGTGTAGAATGGTAAAAAATCGAATCTTGATCATCTCAAGATTTAAGGATATTCGGCCTATGTCAAGCGACAACACAGACAAGTTAGAGACTAAGTCCGATGGGGCTCATTTTATTGGGTATCCTAGAAAGTCTACGGGATACTACTTTTACTTTCTAGAGGATCATAATGTAGTTGTAAGTTGACATGCTATCTTTTTACAAAAATAGTTTATCCAAGGTGGAGATAGTGGAAGAAAAATTGAGCTTAAAGAGAGAGTCTCTGAAGAGTAACGAGCTATGAAACCTACAGAACCTATTCAATCGAGCCAGTACATGGACTTTCTATACAACCTTGTAGATCAAGTAAGATTTGCCATCCTTCTGAAAGCTAAAAAGTTATTCTAACAGAAAAAGTAGAGAAAATATTCCTCATGAAAGATAGAAAATATAGAGATGATATCAAAACCTACAACGAAATGATGTCCGACATCAGCTCTGAAAAGTGGCTGGAAGCAATGAAGTCAAGAGTTGACTCAATGCATTTCAACCAAATCTAGACCTTAGTAGATCCACCAGCAGGTATAGTACCTATTGGATGTAAATAAATTTATAAAAGAAAGATAGGTTTAGATAAATAGGTAGAGATCTATAACATAAGGCTCATGGCAAAAGGTTATAGTCAACATGAAGGCATTGACTATCAGAAAATTTTTTCATCTGTGGCTATGCTAAAGTTCATCCGAAGGCTGCTTGCTATTATAGTATATCATGATGAGATCTGGTAGATGGATATAAAAATTATTTTTTTGAATGTATATCTTGAGGAAGATATCTATATGGAGTAGTCTCTGGATTTTACTTTCAGTGACGAAAGTCACAAATTATGCAAGCTGCAATCAATTGAAGCAAGCATCTTAGAGTTGGAATATTCATTTTAAGGATGTGATCAAATCATTTGATTTCATCAAGAGCAAAAAAAAAAATCATATGTTTATGAGAAGGTCAATGAAAGTGCAGTCATATTTCTCATATTGTATGTAGATGACATCCTCCAAATTAGGAATGATGTCTTATGTTGACTTCGGTTAAGATATGGTTGTCTGAAGAATTCTTCATAAAAATCTTTTGAGAAGCATCCTATATTTTGGAAATAAAGGTCTATGAGATAGTTTTGAAGGATGCTAGGCTTTTTACAGAAGATGTACATAGAGGAGATGCTAAAGCAGTTCAACATGAAAAACTCCAAGAATAGGTTGCTACCCCTTGGGCATGGGATTGATCTCTCCAAAAGATGTGCCCCAACACATCTAAAGAGATTCAGCACATGAGCTAGATCCCTCATGCTTCGGCTACAGAGAGCCTCATGTATGCCATGCTATATACATAACTTAATATAATCCTTACTGTGAGTGTTACAAAAAGATATTAGTCGGATCTAGACTAGAAGCATTAGATAGCTATGAAGAATATTCTTAAGTTCTTAAGAAAGACCAAGGATATGATCTTGATCTTTTAGAGGAGGATCAGAGTTAAGAGTACAAAAATTTATAGATTCAGACTTTTATGTCTGATGTTAATAATAGAAAATCTACATCAAGATGTATTGCCTTAGACAATAAAGATTCGATAAATTGAAAGAATTTCAAACAACCAATCATTACTGATTTCATTATGGAAGCTGAGTACATCGCTATTTCTAAGATTACTAAGTCTCGTCAGAAGTCCTAGCATGTAGAGCGATAGTTTTACATTATTCATAACTATCCTGAGAAGATTTACATGGAGATGCACAGAGGAGTTTATACAAATAATGTAGCAGATCTACTGACTAAACCACTTAGCCGCAGAAGACTGAAGCACATCTTGAGAAGATGGGACTTAAGTATATGGTTAATTAGCTTTAGTGCGAGTAAGAGATCATTAGATGTATGCCCTAGAAGCTAATCAGACTGATATATATATTTATTCTAGGATATAATTTTATATTTAATATTTTTATTATTAATAAAATTAAATTATTAATTTTATTCATATAATATATGTATCCATGAATCATCTAAAAAATTAATAAAATGATGATACATATTCTCAAGAGTTGAAAATTTGAGGCATGTGTCATTAGTGATTAATTTTTAAATATTTTTTATTGATGGATCGTAATAGAGATAATGATTGATTCAGATAGATTGGTGTATGGATTGCTTTCTTTTTAGGATAGATGAGTCTCGAGTCTATAATATGGAGACACTAGAGTGAGAGTACTGATGGTTGTTATAAAATAAAGATATCGAACATGACGAATACAAGAAGTCACTTGGATGTCTACTCACTCGTTAATGACTTGCTTGATGTTGTAGTAATATGACTAGTCCTTTAATCTATCATACCTCGACTATTCACAATGGAGTTGCTATAGTTTGACTGAACATACACTTGATCTCTTAACCATATGAATCCTTACGGTGCATATTAACTGCAGTAGATTCATTATAGGAGTAAGGTATGCAACTAGATGGAATCTATCATCCTTGGTAGATAAAGCAGATAGTCCTATGTAATTTATGAGACGATTTTAGAAGATCTTGGCTAGAACAATATGAATAATGAAAAAAGTTTCCATAATATTCACAATAAAAATTTAAATCGAATAAATTTGATATATGACAAATGATGGAATTTGATAAAAAATTTTAAAATCTCCATCTTGTCGGAACCGCGATAGAAAGATTGTATCACACAGTAACTATATCTAGAGGTTCATCTATTCTATTCTGCTAGAATATCATTATATTTTGCTAGATATTACTAATAAATAGTGAGATTCAGAAGAATTATTTTGATGATCAATAATTTTTATTGGATAGATTAAAATTATTTCAATCCATTGAAAAAGATTTCAATGATATTGTTCATGAAGATCATAATATTTCTCACTATCACATAGAATAGAACCTATGGGATTATACACCAAGCGATTGTATCTGATCAGATGGTTGGATTTAATTTGACATATCAAAGAGTTAACATGATCAAATCCAAAAGGTAATTGAACTCCTTATGAGATAAAGATTTTGATTCAATCAAAGTCTATGCCTCTTGGGACACAATCCTCAAAAGATGATTAACAAACAGAAAGACTCCTTTCCTCATATTGGTGCCCTATATTTTTTCACACTTATTTTGTTTCATGCCAAAAAGGGAAGAGACCACTTTGAGAAGGACTCTTCCTAAGAGTTTGCGCCCCTTGCTTCCTCACGCACAAAAATAAATCACATGCCCACAAGTGAGTGCCTCCTTTCTTTATGTGCCCCCCTCTCTCATACCTATTCTCTCTCTTAAAAAGGAGAATACCAGATGCCCTTTGGGGGATTTGATCTCACATGTCCAAAGAAAAGCAAACGCCCAAGGGTGTGTGCACAACTTCTCATGCCCTCCTTTTCTTATGGGCAAAAAGAGGTGGGATGCCCCATCTCTCTCTCTCTTCCTCACACATCCAAAAGTTGGACATTAAAATTTTTGCATGCCCAAGAGTTTGGCACAACCAAGGGAAGGAAAGACAAAGAGAAAGTGCTAATTTTCTTGAGAAGAAAATCAAGGAAGGCTAAGATGCTGAATTTCATGCTAATTTCTTTGAGAAACAAATCAAGAAAAGCACGTTGATTTTTTTGAAAAGAAAATTAAGAAAGATTTAGGAGCTCGATTTTCTTCAAAAAAAAAAACCAAAAAAAGATCAAGAAAAGTTCTTGATTTGTTCATATGTGGAGTATGATCTTTGAAAAGGATTTTCAGCACAAAGATAAAAAATAAATCCATCATCAAAGAGGATCTCTATAAGGAAGCTAGCACCCTGGTGAGATCGGATACTCTGATCAGATGATGACTTCGTGTGGATATCTACAAAGGCCAGACACGTGTGTGGCTTTAAAGAAACCGTGAAGACATCCACAATCATAAATTGCAGTGAAGAGCTACCCACACGAAGGTGAAGATTTGATCTTTTTTTTTTTAATCTTAATCTTAACAACTATGAGGGATCCGGGGTTAATTCAAGATTAGATATCATATGAATTAATCTAAAATTAATTTTCATTTGCTGCATATTAATCTAAAACTTTAATTTTATACTTTCACTGCACATATCAATCAACACCAAAGTTTCTAACTTAAACACTGGTTATTGCTAGTTGAGATTTTCGATAAGAGAAAGTGGATGGAATATAGATAATAAATTATATTAAAATGGTACAAAAATAAAAAAGATAAAATTTTAAATGTTTGAACTTCAAGGACCATTTAAGAAAATATGCTAAACTTCAAGGACTAAAAATATAATTAACCCAAAAAAAAAAGGCAACAACAATGATGGCCTAACTATTATTATGCAAAAACATGATAATTAGTTGATTTTTCTAGTAGGTTTGATCTCACTTAATTAATTAGTATATCACAGGGAGATATAATAATCCCTTAATAAAGACAACATGCTCCAAAAATTCAAATATATATAAAAATATGTGTGTATGTGTTTGCTGCTAGGAATCAATCAAATAACGATGCCAAGCAGGCTGATCTGCTAGAGGGCTTGGATGAATTGTTAAGTAGATCAGAGGGATCCATCGAAGATTATGAAGTGCCTCCAAGGAAGAAGTGCAATGGTCACTGTGCTTGGGAGGCGATTGCTCCAATGCCGATCTTCATGCCGGTGTTGGATACAACCTAAAATAGTATAAAAATAAAGAAGTCCACCTGCTAGAGAATATCCAATGGGAGACCATCCAATATCTAAGTTAAGCAAACTCTTAGAAAATAGTGGAAATATAATTAACAAGGTAATGACACAAGCATATGAGGGCTTGAGAGTATTTACTCGGAGAATTCCTCAACATTGTTTTATGTAGGTGATCATTGGTACCAATCGTCAAGAAATCTAAGCATACAAATCAGCCATTTTTGGCATCATGCACTATGTTTCTCACTCCACGATTATAGAAATTACCACTCACAATCATAATCGAGCTATCACCAACTAGGGAGGAAATTTGAAATCTCCATGCACCTCTAGGTTGGCCATTTGGTGAGCTTGAACTGGTTGGTTGGAGACTTTGTGACAAGCTCTAATTAGTCAGTCTGTCACATTGGTTGTGATTAATTCCAAGATGTATTAGTTGTCTCCTATTTTTGAGGTTAAGACAACTTGTTGACTTGGATAAAGGATGTAGATCTATTGGTGAGGATGACCGACTGAAGTGAACTATGAATCGAGCTATAGAGTCGAACTATGAAACTTAACCACCATAGTTGTCTTTTTGATTTTGGAGATCTTTTAGATTCTGCATTTATAAGTGATTTGCCAGCTTTTGTGCTTCTCCAAGTGGCGTCTTGAATGGCAGGAATCTCGATACAATGATTAAATGCCTAGTTGATGGAGATCTAGGTGACCATTCAAGGGTGAATTGGGTGACACATGGTGAGGATTGACTGGGGTAGGTGAACCATCATGCTAATATGAGTTGTTTGAGGCACTATATAAGGCGGGAGGCTAGTGCACCTTCCACATTTGGCTTCTCTGCATATTGGTGCTAAGAGAGAGAAGAATAAGGAGACTGCAACCAAGTCTCCCCGATTGTGATGAAGCTGTTGTTACCACCTTCTTCGCATGCATGCATCAGAGCTTCGCCATCTTATCAGAAATCTTTTGCCGTCATAATCTTTGGTAGGTCCTTTGCCATTTTTAGTTTTTCTTTGGCCTTCTTGCATGGGACTTCTTATCTCCTATCTCCTCTGTTCTTCTATTTTCCTATGATAGATCCATCGCTCGAGGAATGGTCCATGAACAATAAGAAAGTGGGTTATGGTTCTCTTGCCCGAGCTTCTATGAGGTCAAGTGGATCCCAATCTAAGGTCATCTCAGGTCCGGATGCTGAAAAGAGCATTTTGGAAGAGACGACCTCAACTAGATCCAAGTAGAATTTTGCATTCCTTAGAACTTTGTCTTGGGCTTTGTTTGGATTGAGGGATTTAGAGGGAAAGAAAAGGGAAAGATTCCCTTTTTCCTCATTTGGATATTAATTTTTGAGGGGGGGAAGAGAAAAGGAGGGATACCTCTCTCTCTCACTTTTCCTCCGTTAAATTAGTTTTTTAATTCTCCCAATTTGGAGAAATCGAAAGGTAAAGAAACTTGTGACAGATTAAAAGATAAAAATAGCCACATATCTTAAAATAAAATTTGGATACAATGATCTTTTAATCTCCTTTTCTTTCCCTTACGAGGGCTATCCAAACAAAAATGATGTTCTTTTTCCCTTTCCCTCCTTTTTTTTCTCCCATTCCTTTCCTTACCTTTCCTTTTCTTTTCTTTACGAGGGCTGATCCAAACAAAGCGTTAGAGTTGCCTAATCCTTCTAGTCAAGTGATATCACCTCGGGATGATGATCACTCTTTTATGAGGAAATTCTTCTCTTAGTTTCTTCAATTATTGCTAAACTATTGGCTCAGTACTGGCTTGTCCTAACCCAGCTCATCCCAAATGCTTCAAGGATAGAATTGGGTTCTTTTGTTTCCTAAGGCTCCACAGGATTGTCCCAACCATGGGAATGTTTTGGGCCTTCTTCCAGGTAACGATACACCCTCAGAACAAAGGATAGTGGTTCAGTGCTACTATTTCTATATAAAGCCCATTTTAGAGGTCATGGCGGGGAAGAATAAGAAGAAAAGAAGAGGATATTAAAACAGGGTTAGGTGGCGATGGTGGGGAAGAATAAAAAGAAGAGAAGAGGATATTAAAATAGGGAAAATAAGAGATGTCCTCGCTTCGATTCAAGCTCGTGGACAGACAGTATCCTCGCGGCTTGCGACTAGCAGTTGCGATTACCTCACGTTTTGGGTCCACAAATCAAAACTAAAATGCTCGGTGGGGGGTGTTAGGTAGGACATTAATGAAAGCCCACCGGAATTCGCTTCTTATAGGAAAGGCTATAGCTCTTCCTTGTGGCTCTTCTTCCATCCATGGTTAGAAGAGCTAATTTTCCTATCACATGAGGCTTTCTGATGCAATGGAAGATGCCACGAAAGAAGCATTAAGCTTTTTTCCTATTCTATTGGAGAAGTAGAGAAAGGTCGATATTCTTCAGTAAATAAAAGCTCTAGCTTTTGTTGGGCGTTTCGGCGAACATCGATCTCGCTTTTGCTTTCACCAAAAATATTTTTTCTTTTCTCATTTCCTTGATCTGTTTATCTTTATTTTTGTAATGACAAGGTTCAATGTCGATGAGCTATTCAACCTCTCGAAGAAGAGGCCCAATGAAACTAGTCCATTGAAGATGAAGAAGAAAATGATGGCAAACTCATCCACTGCCAATTCTCCCATGGTACTAGGATCAATGGATGTTGTTAGGGTCAAGATGAGGCTCACTGAGGAGGAATCACTCGAGGTCTACTCGGCCATCTGCCCGAACTGAAGTTGTTCGAGCAGTGGCCTCCATAGCCACTTTAGAGGCCATGCAAGTTCCAAAAGCTACCCCTAAGATAGCTTAGGCTTTTGGAGTTGCTCCTGAGGCCACTCCAATTTCAACTGTAGCTCTTGAACTTGCTTCAACTTCGATCCCAATGTCGAAGTCAACACCTGCCTCAGCCACTGTAGCTCGAAATTTTCACGCTTCATCCTCTCCACCTTGATCTTCGTTGCATAGGTAGGGTCAGCGACATTGTGGCCTGATTGTTCGGTCAAGGTAATCAACTAAGTGCTCCACCAAGATGACCCTCGGGTAGTTTGGGAGATGAATTTGTGCTCCTAGCAAAGGAGGAAGAGATCCAAAGGTGGTCGGTTGAGGGTGCCATCTCGTCATCATGCCGCACTGCTATTGAGGTATAGATACAAGCTTTAGCAATACAAAACTTTTCCCTAGCTAGTAAAACCAATCTTCTTTTGCCTTATAGGGGTCTACATCGCCCGAATACTTGTGGACATCATCTGCTCCTATCAGTGAAGGTTAGAGAAAGTCGATCACCAAATACGTGAGGTTGAACAGGGGAGAGCCATAGCCAATGAGAATGTTAGGATTTGACATCTCGAGATTCGATCCATATTGAGCCCAAGATGAGGTTCGAAACAAAAAATGAAGTCCAACGAGATCAAGATCACCTCAAACGGAGTCTGGATGGCCGAGATACGTGCTTTTGAAACTTACACAGAACTCGAGGTGACGGAGGACCGGCGGCCACCGGTGGGGGGCGGCTTACACGGAACTCGAGGTGACGGAGGACCGGCGGCCACCGGTGGGGGGCGGCCGACGGAGCGGCGGCGGCGCAGCCACAGGAGGCGGGACGCCGCCCAACATGCGGCAGCGCACGGGCCAGGCACGCAGGGCATGACCCGATGCGGGGTGCATGACCCAAGATCAAGCGCTCGGCCCAAGCACGGGCGCGCGGCCCGGCGCAGCCGCAGGCGCGTAGGGCATGGCCCAGGCCCAGGCGCCCGATGCGGGCGTGGCCCAGGCACCGCGTCTGGGGCCTGTACCCCTATCCACCGTGGACCGCATGGTCCACGGCCCAGCGCGTGGACCACGTGGGCGTTTCCCACACGTTTCGCACGGTCCACAGCACTATTCCATGGACCGATCACGATTGGATGGCCCTGGATGGCTCTCGATGACAATCCAACAGTCCGAGGCTTGATCTAGGGTTTTATGGCTTGGTTTAGGAGTCCTAATACAAATCTAATTGGTGTTTAAGCCTTATATAAGGTCCTGATCGTGGAACGGAAGAGGGTGTGGTGCTGAGGCTCGGTTTTATGCCGCAGAGGACTCGTGAAAACCCATGGAAGAGAAAGAGGGCCATGTACACTGAGAGAGAAGGAGCAGGAGGCTCCTAGATAGCGGACGTCAGTCGCTTCAAGGGTTCAGGGGGGTCTTCCAAGAGAGAGAGCTTTTGTGAGAGGAACTTTCTGTGAGGGAGAAATTGAGTGTACGAGGATTGAGGATGAGATCTCCTCTTATAAAAATTTTTTTTCATAGTGCAGTTTGCATGCCCCATGGAAGTGAGTCCTTTTGTGGCTGATCCACGTATTTTGATTATTTTTTGTTTATTTCTTCTTTCTTCCTGCTACCTCGTGCAGTACCAAAAAGGTCCTGAAAGATGATGTCCTGGCCAGACATCCACCCAACAAGTGGTACCAAAGTGAGGTAGTACAAGGACGCAGATTGCAGTGGTGGTGAGCAAGACTGAAAATGGAGAAAATAGGATCAATCAAGATAGAGATCAACAAGTTTGATGGGAAGAGCAATTTCTTCTTATGGCAGGCAAGGGTGAAGGGCGTGCTCATTCAACAAGAGTTGATCGATGCTCTCTTGTGCGATGAGAAGCCAATCACCATAGAGGTGCGAGATTGAAAACGGCCATAAATGCAGGTGGTGAGTACCATCCGTATGTACCTAGCGGATGAGGTGGTGATCCATGTGCTGAGCGAGACTTCTCCAATGGTGCTGTGGTCGAAACTCGAGGAGTTGTACATGGTGAAGTCTCTCACCAATACTCTTTTCCTCTGGAGGCAGTTTTATCAACTGTAGATGGCTAAGGGATAGAGCGTGCATGAGCATCTCAGCCACTTCCAGAAGATCCTCACCGAGCGTTGGCAAGAATATTGAGGAGAAGATCAGGGTGCTGATTTTGCTGGCTTCGCTTCTCCCTTCATACGAGTCCTTGGTGACTGCTCTTCTAGTGGGGAAGAGCACCATCAAGATGGACAAGATCACCACGACGATACTCCTGAATGATGTTCTCAGGAGGAAGAACCCAGCTTCGAGCTCAGATGGTGGTAGCTCAGCTTTGGTGGCTTCAGGAGGAGCAAGAGGTGGTAGATAGAGCGACAAGAGATCGCGATGAGGGTGGTCCAAGTTCAAGAGGGACTTGAGCAAAATCAGGTGTTATCGGTGTGAGGAGTTGGGGCATCTAGCCAGAGAGGAGCTAGAGATATCTGACGGTGGCTGCTGTAGCAACGGCCGGCAGTGATTCAGATGGAGATGTCCTGAAGATATCTGACGAGATATCTACTTCTTTCTAGTAGTGGATATTAGATTCTGCATGCCCCTATCATGTATGTTGCAGAGAAAAATAGTTTGACTCTCTGGAGAACAGTGAGGGCACTGTATATCTGCCAGATGGATTGAGCTGTGCGATTAAAGGCATTGGACAGTCAGCTGGAGGACACATGATGGTGCAGTGAGGAGATTGGGACAGATCCGATACATATCGATTTCAAGCAGAGTCTTATCTCACTTAGCAGACTGGATTCGAAAGGCTACAAGACGGTAGCTGGTGGAGGAATCCTGAAGGTGCTTCGCGATGATAGGATTGTGCTAGAGGGGAAGAAGGGGAGCAGAAGATATTATTACCTGATAGGAAGCCTAGTGAGAGGTGGAGCTTCGGGAGCCAGGTGGAGCTCAGAGCGAGGTGGAGCTCCAATTGGAGATGGATCGAGCACAAGACAGGAGACTCGGGAAGACGAGAGACGATATCGCAAGGTGAGATTCTTATTACCGCAAGATGATGCCTCGAGTAGGTCTCAGGTTAGGAGGAGCATAGCATACAATGGAGATGGGATCGAGCGATCTAGCTCGACTCCTATGTTTGCCCATCCATGATCAGCAGGCGATTGCCCCAGGGTATGGAGGTGAGGAGATCCAGAAGCTCTCGGAGTTAGGAAGAGGCCGAATATCGAGTCGAGATGGAGATTGCTAGTATTTGATATCTCGAGATTCGATCCATATTGAGCCCACAGCGAGGTTTGCGATAAAAAATAAAGTCCAACGAGATCAAGATCACCTCAAACAGAGTTCGGATGGCTGAGATACGTGCTTTTAAAGCTTGCATGAAATTTGAGGCGACTAGGATCGCCGGCGGGCCGACGGAGCGGCGGCTGCGCTGCCGCAGGAGGCGGGATGCGGCTCGATGCAGGGCATGCGGCCCAAGTGCGTGCGCTCGGCCCAGGCGCGGGCGCATGGCCCGACCCAACTGCGGGCGCTCGGCCCAGGCGCGGGCGCATGGCCCGACCCAGCTGCGGGTGCACGGGGCGCTGCCCGAGCCCAGGCGCCTGATGCGGGCGCGGCCCAGGCCCACGCGCGCGGGCCGGCCCGGGCCCAGGCGCCACGCCTGGGGCTTGTACCCCGGTCCATCATGGATCGGGTGGTCCATGGCCCAGCGCATGGACCGCGTGGGCATTTCCCACATGTTTCGCATGGTCCACGGTACTATTCCATGGACCGGTCGTGATCGGATGGCCCTGCGTGGCTCCCGGTGATGATTCGATAGTCCAAGGCTTGATCTGGGATTTTATGGCTTAGTTTAAAAGTCCTAATACGGATCTAATTGGTGTTCAAGCCTTATATAAGATCCTGATCGTGGAACGGAAGAGGGTGTGGTGCTGAAGCTCGGTTTTACGCCGTAGAGGACCCATGAAAACCCGTGGAAGAAAGAGAGGGTCGTATACGTTGAGAGAGAAGGAGCAGGAGCCTCTTGGACAGTAGATGTCGGTCACTTCAAGAGTTCAGAGGGGTCTTCCAAGAGAGAGAGCTTTTGTGAGGGGAACTTTCTATGAGGGAGAAATTGGGTGTACGAGGGCTGAGGGTGAGATCTCCTCTTATAAAATTTTTTTTCATAGTGAAGTTTGCATGCCCCGTTAAGACGAGCCCTTTTGTGGTTGATCCACGTATTTTGATTGTTTTCTATTTATTTCTTCTTTTCTCCTGCTGAATCACGCAGTATAAAAAAAAACTTGAGAGATGATATCCTGACCAGACATCCACCCAATAGAGAAGATATCGAAGACTTAATAGAGCAAGGGAGGAGGCAATGGACCAGGCTCGTCTTGCTAGGTGAAGGGTCGATGTCATCAAGGCTCAACTTGAGCTAGCAAAGGCCAATCTCAAAGGAATCGAGGATGAGGTCACAACAAAAATTACCAAGGCAAGGAGGGAGGATGAGAAGGACTTTGCTTGTCTCAAAGGCCCGATGGCAGAGGCTAAAGGAAGGACTTCTGGAGCCAAAGAGAAGTTAGCCTGGGCGGAAGCAAAGCCGCCCAATTCAAGAAGAAGGCTATTTGGACTAAGAAAAAGGCTGCACAGGCTGAGGAGTAAGCTTGACAAGCCATCACAAAATTAATTCAAGAGTTTTGTGAAGTTCCGCAGTGAGATGCTTGAAGCTGCTAAAGACTCTTTGGGGAAGGACTGACTCAATCTATAAGAGGAAGGTTGCAGACCTACTCCCCGAGGCTAATCTTAGCTCAATCAATCAGCTTCCTTGGCAAGTCTTTTGATGATGGGGCTTCTCCAGATGGAGATGGAAAAATAAAAGAAGAAGAGGAGGGAGAAGAGTAATCTCACTGTCACACCTCAAATCCAGGACATAACACGGCCATGCTATCGAGGGATGGACCCACGATAACACGAAGCCAAAATTTATCTTCTTAAATATAATAACAGGTGTATTATAAATAAATATAATAATAAAGTTTAATTCAAATATTTAATTAAACCAAAACTGGTTCAGAGCATCTAAATCCAAAGATGAAATAATCCAAGCCTAAAAATTCATAATGACTACAATTCATAAACATAAACTGAATTCCTAGTGCAAAATTTTCAAGATTGCTTTACTGATCCCCAAGCCTGGATTCCCTTTCCATCAGTCCTAGCCTTATTTCTCTGTAAATAAAAAAAAAACAAAAAGAATATGAGCTACACCAGCTCAATAAGTAGACTTCCGTTTCCTTACCGGATCAAGCATAAGTTTTCTATGATAATGCATCATTTAACAAATAACAATTATTGTAAAAATAAATATTTCATAGAGCATATAATAAAACAAGTTATAAGCTCATCATGCATGCATAAATCATGTATATTTCACAATTATGAATCGTAAATCATTTTCATCATATATTCATGTCATGTTTCAAAACATTGCTCACAGATATTCGTGCTAAGGTCACTATTATACCCGTGACAGGATCATGTTTCTTAATCGACAGAGTTTTTAATTCATGTGCCAACTTTATACCCGCTGGCAGGGCCATGTTTCGTGAGGATGCTAGCTCCGGATGTCGACCTTTCCGAAGGGATTCATTCATAGCCATCTGAGAGCCTTTGAAATCATTATATCTTTTTCTTAAAGCATACATATACATAGATGGAAAAATAATGAAATTCATGCTTCATAATCATGCTATTTTCATAAGACATATTCATGAAATCAATGCTCATAATAAAACATACTTTTTCATATCACATATGCCGATCCTTATTTTATAAAAAATTATGATTTCATCAATAGCAATTCTTTACATAAAAACATGAACATTTAAAAATAAATAAGGAGCATAAGATCCACTTACCTCGATCGTCCTGGACCTTTTTAATCTTTCTTAAAAGAATCGGACAGTCCTATTTAAAATATTAAATCATAAATAAATTTTATTTCATATATTTAATAAAATTACATAATATAAGAAGATGACCGATTTGATGATCAGTCCAATAAATCTCTCCCTTCAGCTCTAAACCGATTTAAGGTCATAGGTCCCTAGGAGTGGAGAAGATGGCCTAATAGGGGATTCATAAGGCTTCTTAGAGAGAGAAAATTTTTAAAGAGAGAAAATAGAGAGAGAAAGAGTCCAATTCTAGAGAGAAAGACTTTAGAGAGGGATGAGAGAAACTTTCTTTCATGTGTATTATTATTATTTTATTATTATTATTATTATTATTATTATTATTATTATTATATATTTTTCTTTCCTTTTCTTTTTCTTTCTCTTTTTCCTTTTTCTTTTCTTTTTCCTTTTCTTTTCTTTTTCCTTTTCTTTTTCCCGTGGCCTTCTTTGGCCGAAACAGGGGACCTAAAGGTCCCCATACCTTAGATCGGCCATTTACGACCGTACCTTGCCCGACGGTGGCCGGCGGCAAAGGGCGACTCTCCCGAGTTCGGAGAGGCCAGAGCCGGCGGTCGGCGTGATCGTCGGCGCCTTAAAAACTAAGAAAAGGGAGAGGCCGAACAGGGATTCCCTTTTCCGACGAAATCTGGCGACTCCTGTCACTGGCAGTCATGCCCACCGGCACGGGAAAGAAGGGAGAGAAGGGAGGAAGATGAGGAAGGACTTACCATAGCCTCCGATGACCTCCATCGGCATGAAATCGTGGCGAGCACGAGTCGAGGGGCCGCGGCTTCAATCGAAAAAATCGGAGAAGAACTCCGGCGATCGTCGGTAACTGTTGTGTCTTCTCTTAGAGGAGAGGAGGGGAGTTCTTATAGAGCTCGTCCTAGGGTCTTTTAATAGCCCTAGGACTCCGATTCCTGATTGGAACCGGGGAAGGGGAAGACTCCAATCGGGAGTCTTCCTCCCTATTTTTTTTTTTTTTCTTAAGTGGGCTTAGTGGGCTTTTGGCCCATCGGGCCGGGTTATCACACCCACAGTAGGAGAATCATACCTATCCAGCCTAATTCCCTAAAAAAATTCAAATTGAAAACCTACAAAAGAGTACAAAGAAGACAAGGTAGTTCCTCCCATATAGAAGTTCTCAGCAAGCCAGCCCTCAAAGAAAGCAACAAGGAATAATTTTCCCTGAAGCAAAAGCTAGCCTTAGTGTCCCAGTGAGTTGTATTGCGGGTATAAGAACTCACGCATGTCCTTCCTTTCATTTGTCAAATGCTTCTCATCACTCCCCTCCAAGAAACCAAGATCAGAAGTCATGGAGTCTGCATCAGCTTCTCGTATTTACACACAGATCGAACCCAATTATCAGTGGGTTCCAGGGGAGGAGTTTGACACCCTCCTTGTTGATGTCTCAGGCATGATTTCTCTATTCATATCACTATTTTTCACCCTTTATTCAATTATAACTGTAGAATTCTTGGGCATGTCACATAGAAATAAGGTCTAATTCGATTGCAAAATATAAATTATTGACCCTAAATATTTTACCTTCAAATAAATTAGATGATTGAGGTATTTTTTTTCTGCGAAGCAAAAAATAATTTTGGGTTATTCATAAGCATAAAAAAATAAATTAATTTAGCATTTTGTTCCATTAATAGAGAAAATATTAAATGATGATTTTCTACTTATCAAAAGTTGTTATCATAAAAGTGACCCTGATTATATTTTTACTCAAAGATTAATATTATAATCACAATCTTAACATGCATGACTGGTTCTTTACTTGGGTCGAAGAATTCACGAAGCAGCAGTTGAAGGTCCAAGCTGACACAGAAAGGAACCTGATCATTAGCGGTGAGCGTCCGATGGAAGGCAATCGATGGTGCCACTTCCTAAAGAGCTTCCAACTCCCAGAGGATTGCAATGCGAGGATGATCAAAGCCAAGCTTGATGAAGGAATTCTCTACGTGGTAGTGCCAAAGACAACGGCCGAAGACCATCCATCACAACAAACCAATGGGCGTGCATACAAAGAACAGGATGTTGATGAGAAGAAAGAGGGACTGACAAAGCATAGGCAATGGATACTAAATATTCTTGTGGCCATCATTGTTGTAGCAGGGCTTGGGGCATACGCAGGATATAAATTGAGTCATAAAAGAGACACCTAAGAAATGTAATGTGCCATTGATGCAAAAGGATGCTACATGGATTAAATGTCACAACTATTGTCAATAAAAACAATATTTCAGGGGATAACCCTGGCTCGTGCACATCAGTTGCTATCAATAACTAGCTGTGTCATCTAAACCTATGATTTATTTAGCATTCCCCAAGCCATTAATTCAAGGTGCCTTAAGGCCATGTTGGTCTCTTCGCATGTTTGGTAGCCTGCATAGCTATAAAAATCTTAATACCCATGATATGCATGTCCAAACAACAATCTGAGTAGATTAAGAGCAAGCACCAGCATTAAGCTCAATGACATGATCATAATTTATATGATGGAAAAGAGAACAAAACGTAGTGTCAAAAATCTACTAAGATTGACTTCTTATTGGTAATTACGTTGGTGTCTATGCTTGTGTTTTGCAATTATGAGTACTCAAAAAAAAAAATTCACAATAAATTCTCATTGAAAGATGGGTTTTTCCTATCTTATCTTTTCTCTGTCAAGAAAAAAATAATTGTGACAACAATCTGTTTAAGCCTCTCCTTCCGCACAATAAAGATTATAAACATAATTTTTTTTTTAAACAAAATTCTAATGCACTTTTAAGGAATCATACACTTAGGAGGTATTTGGTAATCTGACTAGAATCACCATGATGATCTAAGATTACTGGTAATATAAATCTTAGGATGATCTAATCCCTAGTGATTTAAAATCACTATGTTTGGTTTGCCATAGTATAGTGATTAAAGATTCTCAGGTATGTAGAAGTAACTTATTTGATATGCTACGAAAATTCAAGATCGTTGATCATATAATACCAAAAATATCATTGACATATTCTTCCCAGATAACATCTTATGTTTTAATATTTTGCAGAAGAAAGAGATAATATAAAAAATCAAAAGGGAAAAATGATAAGGAGAGATGGGACAAGAGAAAAGTCTCTAATTATCGTGATTGAGTTCAAGAAATAAAATCGCCACTTTGAGTCAAACTCCTTTAGAAGTTGGGATTGAGGATTGGGGTAGAAAAAATTTTAAAATAAAATCAAATAGATTTTTTCTCTTTATAATCACCACGGTGTTCTTTCTCTTCCGCCTCAACTATCCAACCTCATATGTGCGGAAAAAATATCGCGGCAAAAAAATGGTTTCCTCTTTCCAAAAGTCTCTCAATCATGAGAGTATTTTGGTTCACGTATTTTATTTTAATATAAGATTATCATAATAGAGTAACGTCGAATACCCGTCCTCAAGAGCAGGTTTTCTATCACTGCGTTGGATGGTGATTTAAGAAGTGAAGATGATTTGAAATCACCACCACATAAGATCATTATAGTACAACCAAATATGATGATCTCATCACCTCCACCTACATCACTCTTCATCCTAAGAGGATCACTCTATACCAAATGTCCCTTTAGAGCTATCAATCAATTTGGTCCAACTCATTTTTTTTTTTTTTTAATGATAATTTGGTGCCCATCCTTCATAAAACTGTATTTCGCTAAGATTTTTCCATATGATTACATCCCTAAAATTTAGGTGAAATAAAATCTTGTTCAAATTCTAAAAATTT